>NW_019229877.1:132365-179746 GCF_002742605.1 Olea europaea var. sylvestris
TATTGGAGCTAGTAATCACATGTGTGGGAACAAAGATTTGTTCATAGAGCTTGATGAGAAGGTTGGTGGCAATATCACATTCGGGGATTCCTCCAAAATTCCAGTAAGGGGGAAAGGTAAAATCTTGATACGTATGAAAGATGGAAATCACCAATTTATTTCAAATGTTTATTATGCTCCAGATATGAAGAGTAATATTTTGAGTGTGGGTCTATTATTAGAGAAAGGTTATGTTTTATTCACAAAAGGTTGCAGCATGTTTTTAAAGGATGATACATGACATTTGATTGCTAAAGTACTCATAGCTAAAAATCGTTTGTTTGTGTTGTCTATTTAAACTGATATGGCTAAGTGTTTGACGTCGTGTTATAAAGACTCATCATGATTGTGGCATTTACGATTTGGGCACATAAATTTTGGAGGGCTCAAAACAATGGCTAGCAATGGAATAATGAAAGGTTTGCCTCCAATACATCAACCTAATCAACTTTGTAAAGGATGTCTTCTTGGTAAGCAGTCAAGAAAGGTCTTTCCAAAGGAATCTCAATCAAGAGTTTCAAAACAACTACAATTGATACACACCGATGTGTGTGGGCCAATCACTCCATGTTCTTTTAGTAAGAACAAATATTTTCTTTTGTTTATTGATGATTTCAGTAGAAAAATATGGGTGTGTTTTCTAAAAGAAAAATCGGAGGTGTTCAAGTGCTTTCAAAATTTTAAAGCTCTTGTTAAAAAAGAAAGTGGATTTAAAATTCAGGCTGTGAGATTAGACAAAGGAGGTGAATTCACTTCCAGAAATTTTCAAGACTTCTGTGATGCCAACAGAATTCGTCGATTCCTAACCGCTCTTGGATCTCCACAGCAGATAGTGTTGTTGAACGAAAGAACTGAACAATTCTCAATATAGCAAGAAGCATGATGAAGACAAAGAAAATGCTAAAAGAATTTTGGGCAGAAGTTGTCGATTGTGCTGTCTACTTGTTGAACCAGTGTGCCACAAAGCCTTTAGCCCACAAGACTCCACTTGAAGCATGGAATGAGAGAAAACCAACAATATCTCATTTGAAGGTATTTGGATGCATTGCATATGTCCATGTTTTTTTATGAGAAGCGTTAGAAACTTGATGACAAGAGTAAAAAATGTGTGTTCATTAGCTATAATTCAAAAACAAAAGGCTACAAGCTCTATAATCCAAGTGATGAGAGGATGTTTATTAGTAGAGATGTGAATTTTGATAAGGAAGCAACATGGAATTGGCTTGTTCAAGAAGATAACTATGATTTTCTTCTTTTCTTAGAGGAAGAAGATGACAATGAAGAAAGACGTAAGACCACCACTTCCCCAACATCACCATCACATGGTGAAATTGATGTTTCTGAAGGAAGTTCAAGTGAAAAGCCTTTGTGTACAAGGAGGCTTCGTGATATATATTGAGAAATCAAAAGAATTGATGATATTACTTTCTTTTGTCTGTTTGCAAATATTGAGCCCATAGGTTTTAATGAAACTTCTGAGGATGAGAAATGGAGAAAAGCCATGAATGAAAAAATCAGAGCAATTAAGAAATAGAGGTGGACTTAGGTGGAGGAAGCAACATGGAATTGGCATGTTCAAGAAGATAACTATGATTTTCTTCCTTTCTTGGAGGAAGAATATGACAATGAAGAAAGACGTGAGACCACCACCCCCTAACATCACCGTCACGTGGTAAAATTGATATTTCTGAAGGAAGTTTAAGTGAAAAGCCTTTACGTACAAGGAGGCTTGATGATATATATCGAGAAATCGAGATAATTGATGATATTACTTTCTTCTATCTATTTGCAAATATTAAGCCCATAGGTTTTAATGAAGCTGCTGAGGATGATAAATTCAGAAAAGCCATAAATGAAGAAATCGGAGCAATTGAGAAGAATAATACTTGGGAATTAACAACTCTTCCCAAGGGACATGCTGCCTTCAGAGTAAAATAGGTGTACAAAACTAAGAATAATTCAAAAGGAGAGGTGGAAATACAAAGCAAGACTCGTGGTGAAAGAATACAAACAGTTTCAAGGCATAGATTATGAAGAAGTTTTCGCTCCAGTAGCTCGGCTCGAGACCATACGATTGATAATTTCTTTGGCTTCTCAAAACAAGTGAAAGATTTTTCAAATGGATGTCAAGTCAGCCTTTCTCAGTGACTATCTTGAAGAAAAGGTCTATGTGCAACAACCCTCCGACTTTGTAGTAAAAGGAAATGGGGACAAAGTGTTGAAATTAAAGAAAGCACTTTACAGACTAAAGCAAACACCCAGGGTTTGGAATTGTAGAATTGATAAATATTTTCAGGAGAATGGCTTTACCAAGTGACCTTATGAGCATGCTCTCTACATTAAGGTGAATGACAATGGAGTTCTGATTGTTTACCTGTATGTCGATGATCTAATTTTTACATGCAGCAATCCAAAGATGTTTGAAGAATTCAAGAGAAAAATGTGCTATGAATTCGAGATGACAGATTTAGGACTTATGTCCTATTATTTTGGGATAGAAGTGAAGCAGCCAAAGGAAGGCATTTTCATCATACAAAAAAATTATGCAAAAGAAGTTCTACAGAAATTCAACATAAGCAATTACAATCCAGTTAACACTCCAGTAGAATGTAACATCAAACTTTCTAGATATGATGATGGTGCAAAGGTGGATTCAACCTTGTTTCGAAGCTTAGTTGGAAGCCTGAGATATTTAACTTGTACAAGGCCGGATATATTATTTGGAGTTGGACTGGTTAGTTGTTATATGGAGGCTTCAATGACAACACATTTGAAAGCTGCGAAGAGATTTTTTCGTTACATCAAAGGTACTCATGATTTCGGGTTACATTATTATCCCTCTAATGTTTTCAGACTTAGAGGTTTCAATGATAGTGATTGGGCTGGCGACATTGATGATCGAAAGAGTACCAGTGAATTTGTATTTTACATGGGTAACACAACTTTTACTTGGAGCTCAAAGAAGCAACCAATTGTTACTCGATCAACTTGTGAAGCTGAGTATGTTGCTATTAGTTCTTGTGTTACACAAGCAGTTTGGCTTAAGGAATTTGTTGAATGAGCTTCATTTTGCACAAAGAACACCTACTGAAGTAAGTGTGGATAACAAATCAGTCATTGCTTTAGCAAAGAATCTGTTGTTTCATGAACGTAACAAGCATATAGATATCAAATATCACTTTGTGCGTGAATGCATTGCAAACAAGGTAGTGGAGATTAATTTTATGAAGTCTCAAGACCAAATTGGAGATATTCTCACCAAATATCTTAAGTTCAATACTTTTAAGGCATTAAGAAGCTTGCTTGGAGTATGCAAAATTCATGTTTAAGGGAGGGTGTTAGAAAAATAAACATGTATTTAACCTATTAAATTTAGTTGAATGAATTTAAGAGTTTGAAACACGTATTATTAATTAATATGCATCTAGTTAATTGTGGTTCATATATGCATGTATTGTTAATTAATGTATACCTAGTAAAGTGTAGTGCATGTAGTAGAATTAAATTGAGGGGATGAACTTATGTGATAGAAAGTCCTATAAATACCTATGTAATTTGGAATTGAAGACAAGTCCACAATTGAATAGAAAATCATTTCCTCCTCCTAAGTCCACTTCTATTTTCTACAAAGACCTCTAGTAGCTCATTTGGTTAGAGTCTCTACTTACAAAATTGAGGTGCAGGGTCCGATTTTTTTCCTAATCAAATTTATTGCACAAATTTTATAGTTCTTCAATTTTTACTAAAACTAATGCAATAGAGGTGGGATTCGAACCGTGACATATCATTAAGGTTATTAAAAATTTAACCACCATAGCACTAAATAAATTTTGATACTAAATGTAACAGAATAATATATATTTTATTTTAGTTGTTTTAATGCAATTAAATGGATTTGAACCTACGTTCTTTCCTTTGAATTACAAGAAACCCTACCACTATATCATTTAGTGAAATCCATAATTTTATGTAACAAAAATATAAATGTTCAATTTTTTTTCAAAATAATTATTATATTTAATTTTTAATATTTTATTACGGTTAAAGTCCGCCTGTTCTCACTCAATTCTAGATTCGCCATTGGCCCCAAGTGGGCATTCCCTCAGTGTGGTATGAGGGGAATACTTGTAATATGCATTTGTTGAAGCTTGCTCAGGCAGTTAAGGAAGGTGTTGGAAAGGCTGGAATGGTGGGATTCAGATTCAACACCATTGGTGTTAGTGACGCTATTTCAATGGGGACTAGAGGCATGTGTTTTAGTCTACAATCAGTGGCGAATTTAGGATGTTGAGTCAGTACGGGTGGCCGTTGACTATCGGCCGCAATAAAATATTAAGAGCTCATTTGATATAATATTTTTTGCAAAAAATACATTTTAGAGTAGTGATTTGATGGAGAATGTATAGTTAAAAATTAAAAAAAAAAGTTTTAATTTGTGTGTAACATTATTTTATTAAAGAATGTTTGATTGAAAATAAAATAAAGAAAAATGTATTTTGAACTAAATGGGAATCAAGCTGCGAGGGCTGGCCAGGTGCTGGATCCGCCAGTGTATATAAATAACATATTGTATCCCTGTTTTTAATTAGTTGATTATTTGCACGTATTTTATACATAGGCACATTGTTGAACTATTTAAATTTTTGTGTGTCAATATTATTATTTTTCTTCTTTTCAATCATATTGCTCACGTTTGCACGACACTTGTTATACGTGACTTAGTTTGGTAGGTAGTATCTCCAAAACCCAGTAATAAAGGATCCTACTTATTGTTCAATTGAGGTTCTCCACCACCGTAAATGTTTGGTTTCAAGTCTATGATCCACGTTAACACTATCGTCATCGAACACAAGTTAGTTATGCAATTATTTCTCTATACATCTTTCTCCACCAACCAAACCAAACCCGTGGTCCAAGAGGTTCATATTTGAACAAGTCTCTATTTTTTCAGCCTCTTGTGCATTTCAAATTTCTATTTCAGTCTTTTCATTAAAAGCTTTGCATTAAATGATTGTGCCTTTTTCTTGCAAGTTGCCTTGAATCCCATATTGTGGTAGCTAAGAGACAAAAACAATATAATCCCATAGTGAAGGAGACTTGTGTCTGTGCTATACATATATCTAAGCTGCAAGTTGTGTGTATGTGTTTTAGGGTTGACAACTGCATTGATGGATTTCTATTAATGAGAATTTTCATAAGAATATTTGAAGTTAGAAAAGTGCCTAAGTAATATATATTGATTAGATTGAAGTTACTTGCGTTTATTTTGATTTAACAATTTTAAGAAAAAGTAAAGAATTTAGTATTAGTTTTACTCTTAATACATTTTGAGTCCGTAATGTAAAAATTTTCTGTCATTTTTATTTTGTTTAGCATTTTTGCACTACATCTATAGAAAGTCAAATGAATTACATATTTTGCAATCACGCCGTATGTGCATCTTACTTTGTTAATATGTTTTATGTACATCGGATTATTCTTTTCAATAAGAGGTTCTCTATGTGAACAAGATATGATCTAACAACGTAATTTATTATTTAAATTTATTATCAATTTGTGCGGGCTCCACATTTTTAATGTTATAATATTTGAATTTTATTAAAGTATAATAAAATGTAAAATTTTTATCCTCCCCACAGAGGAATAGGAGATAATTCCATTGCATTATGTTCTAGTTACACATCAGTGCATCACAACACAGTAGAAATGACCTTTATGTAAGAGATCGCTATTTTCAATTTTGTTAAGATCAATTTTCCTCATAGTGATATCACATAATAAAATGCAACGAAAGCATATATTATATTTTTTTTTTTTTTTTGGGTAACTGAAAATATGGGAACTAAGAGAAGGAGAGGATCTTCAAATATTATTAATTTGATCTTTTAAGATTTGGGACGAATTGTGCAAAAGTTGCGATGAAGAAGAAAAAAATCTGTTTGAAGTCCTAAATTTTTGGGTAATGTTTTTTCTTTGGAGCACCATAGTCGTGCTCATCAGGTCCACGTTATACCACAAATTCTAAGCCCTTGTTTGAGCCGCGTTATTTTATAAAAATGTATTTTTGAATAGTATATTGATGAAAAATATGTGTTTAAAAAATAAGGAAAAATTTTGAATTTACATATAATATTATTTTATTAAATAATGTGTAGTTGAAATGATATCAAACCACTGTTTAATAATTTATTTTTTTGAAATAATGTAGGTCAAACAAAGCCTAAATATATATAAGTGGAAATCACACGACTAACAAAACTTTAAATAAATATTGAAAAGTTAAATTGTTCTATATCAAGCAATTTAGTACATATTTGAAAAGACATTGTAATCGGTTTAAATTATAAATATTTAAAAATGATTTGTGAATAATATATAATATTTGTGAAATTTGCAAAATATGTGGATAAATAATAGATTTGGCCTATTTATGGCCTTGTTTGTTTCCCATTTTCATGAGAATGAGAATGAAAAATATAGTCGTTATGGATCTCACACAAGAGATAAAAATTCAAATTTGATGGCTTGATATGATAAATAACGATCACATTTTTCATTTTAATGAGAAAAAAATTAACGAGCAAAGGAGGAAAGAGTAGAGGTCTGTGGGTCCCAAACCCACACTGAAATCAAAGAATTTATATGTATTATTATACTTCGTGTTTAAATTTTTTTTTTTCGGTATTTAAATTAAACCGTCACTGGTTTCAAGTTCTGATTGGTGGAACATTATAACACGACAAATTATTAGAGTTCAATTACATCACAATTAAGTCAAGCAAGAGGAATCTCCGGCTAAAGGAAAGGATTCGTCCCTAGAGGATCCTCCACAAGAGAAAAGGATATATAGAGATCGACATGGATACTATGAATTTTTAGCAGTATCAGCTAAGATAAAGATGAAATTCCTGCTTTTTTTTCGGTTCAAGTATATTAAGCATCGAGACTTTATCAATGACAATTACTAGTTACGAGTTCGGCAAGAAGCTATGCCTTTTTAATCCAAAATAAGATTATTCTGCGATGCTTTTAGTTATATCCATAAGAAATGGATGATTAGATATACGATCCAATTTTGAAATATGATCAGATGTTGAGATCAACAGTAGGTAGTTTAGATAGCTACCATGGAGCTTATCGAGTATTTAACTAGATGGATAAAGAATAGATTCTATTCTAGATTCTATCATTCTTAGGCTCTATTTGAGTCACATAATTAAAATAAAAAAAAAAACATATTCTTAAATAGTGATTAGACATCATTTCAGTCACACATTCTTCAATAAATTTATATTACACATAAATTCAAAACTTTTTCTCATTTTTTAACCGCACAGTTTCCATCAATCTACTATTCCATAATACATTCGTACAGAATAATGTAGCTCAAACACGCTTATTGAGTTTATTATTTTTATGATTAGACATATTTCCCTTTTAAGTTGAACTTTATTTATTATTTATATATATATAATACACACTGCAAACAATTTTAGTTAAGAAAAAACGCTAGGTTCATGTTAATCCAATAATTTTGACCTATTGACTCTTTCAATCTCTGTTATTTTCTTTTCTTATCATATAAAGTTCATGGAAAATTATGCAAACTGCTGTACTTTTGACAGCCTTCTCACAAATGTGGGGAATGTAATTATTTTAGTTGCAGGCTCCACCCCCCACGTGTTAGAGGACTATCAACAATGCTGTCAAATGTGCTGTACATGTAACACTTCTCAAAGTTCATAGGCTATTTGGACATACCACATGTATCTATATCAGAGCTTAGTACGATTCAATTTTAAGAGCATGTCAAAACATGCATTGGTCATCGTAATAAAAAACATCGGGGCAATGATGATGGAACCGAAAAAATAGGCAGAATAAGGGCTTACAGTAGAAAAGGAATAGACATATGGGACATAAAAGATATTCCACAGATTCCTAATTGGGTAAAACTACTTGGTCTAGCCAAATCCAAAGATGCCAAGTGGCGCCCCTATTGGAGGAGCGACTTCTGCGAACAGCCACCCCCTCCAATAGGAGGCGCCTGAATTTGACCCTGGCTTTTAGCAAGTACAAACAGCAGGGTCCTTCCTAATTTCCTCCTTAAAAAATTTAACTCATCCAAATTTTCTAAATTGTTTTAGTGTAATTACTTTGCCCCGATAGCAAATTTTCACCTCAAAAAATTTGATTTTTGATCGTTATTTCACTATTTCACAAGTCATTTTTTACTTCTTCACTCACAAATAGAATCCACTTTTCTTTCTAACTGTCGAACAATCAATTATCATAATCACAAGGCCTAATCATTCGGAGGGTTTGATAGGCAAGTACGAGAGAACGAACCGGGCTGGTACACAAGTCACGTGCCACCTGGCCTCTAAAATGGTTGCCCATACACGTGAATCTCAGCTACCATGGCCTTCCCAGGTCTTTATATAGACTCCATTTATCTCCTCAATTTCTCACACTAAAACATTTCAAGTTCTCTCTCCGACAAGCATAGAGGCTGTGCCACTTAAAATTTTAAATTTTCCGGCAAAAATGTTCACCGTTGAGGAGGTTCGCCGCGCTCAAAGGGCTGAAGGTCCCGCCACCATCATGGCTATCGGGACAGCAACGCCTTCGAATTGTGTCTACCAGAGCACTTATCCAGATTACTATTTCCGCATCACAAATAGTGAACACAAAACAGAGCTTAAAGAAAAATTTAAACGCATGTGTAAGCTCCTCTCTCTTTCTTTCTCCTTCGAACGTGCCTATCATAATTATTTGTTTTATACATGACACGGACTAAAATTCTTGAAAACTCGAAAAATCTTGATTATTTTGACATGTTTTCGAAGAAAATTTGAAAATCAAACTGAAAATTTAAGCTTGAAATCAGACTAAATAGTTAGACCAGTATGTAACATTTTGTTATTGCATGGAAGCTTATTTGTGTTTGCACTACTTATTTTACTACTAGGCTTTAATGCTACCTATATCATTAAGAAAGCACGATGCGACTGTGGATGACATCGAAAAGTTTGTCACGTCAAAATGCTTACATGACAAGAAAATGGTGGACGACCCACTTAATTTTTTATTAATTTATCTTTAATCAAGAATGTCTCTATATAATTTATTATACTTTATTCGCTCTTTCTCTCCATTTTCTCTTTTGTACATCTATTGAATGTGCTCTTCTCCCCATTCCCATTTTGCTCGTCGTATACAATAATTCACACTGTTGCATTGGAGATGATCTTAGGTTTTCGGTTGGACGAGACGGAATTAAAGAAAGAAAAAATAAAAAATTCTATCGTCTATTATTTTACATTTTGTGTCTAATAGTGTATAAAAAACGCGATCTTATGTTTGCAGGTGATAAATCGATGATCAGAAAACGTTACATGCACTTGACAGAAGAAATCCTGAAAGAGAACCGGCACATATGTGAATACAAGGCACCTTCACTAGATGCAAGGCAAGATATTGTGGTTGTGGAAGTGCCAAAACTAGGCAAAGAAGCTGCCCAAAAAGCAATCAAAGAATGGGGCCAGCCTAAATCAAAAATCACCCATTTAATCTTCTGCACCACCAGTGGGGTGGACATGCCCGGCGCGGACTACCAACTCACCAAACTCCTCGGTCTTCGCCCCTCGGTGAAACGCTTCATGATGTACCAACAGGGCTGCTTCGCCGGCGGCACAGTCTTGCGCATGGCCAAGGACTTGGCGGAGAACAATAAAGGGGCACGGGTTTTGGTAGTATGCTCGGAAATTACAGCGGTTACTTTCCGGGGACCGGATGACACTCATTTGGATAGTCTAGTTGGGCAGGCACTGTTTGGCGACGGCGCCGCCGCCGTGATTGTGGGTTCAGACCCGGTGATTGGGGTGGAGCGGCCACTTTTTCAGTTGGTTTCAGCCGCACAAACTATACTACCAGATAGTGAAGGTGCCATTGATGGCCATTTACGTGAGGTTGGATTAACATTTCATCTTCTCAAGGATGTTCCGGGATTGATATCAAAGAACATTGAAAAAAGCCTGACTGAAGCATTCCAGCCTCTAGGTATACTCATTAATTTTTCCACTGAAAGAAAATAAATAATACGTTGTATTGATTTAAATTGAAAATAATTAATCTACTTATCTTGGTAAAAATCACTTTCAAAAAGTAATTTTTTCACTTAAAAAGTGACATGAATCAGTCGGCGCACATTCACAAAATTATAAATGAATAGTAAAAAAAATTGATCTCATGAAATTTAACTACTTTAATATCATGTTAAACCACTTCGAACTAGAAGTAAATGTATTTATTTATATTGTATTTTTGATAGGTATATCTGATTGGAACTCGATTTTCTGGATTGCTCATCCTGGTGGTCCAGCAATTTTGGACCAAGTGGAAGAAAAATTAGCCCTAAACCCCGAAAAATTACGTTCAACTAGACACGTGTTAAGCGAGTATGGAAACATGTCAAGTGCATGCGTTCTGTTTATCCTGGATGAGATGAGAAAGTCCGCCACCAAGGAGGGAATGACCACCACCGGGGAGGGTCTAGACTGGGGTGTTTTGTTTGGGTTTGGACCGGGGCTAACAGTGGAGACGGTGGTGCTGCACAGTGAGCCACTTAATTAAGCAAGCCAGGGTTTGATTTGGATTTGCTACATTGTTGTGTTGGGTTTTTGTGTGATTGATTGTTGATTGAATTTTCCTTTTATCTGGAACAAACTACTTAAGGTTCATTCAATTAATGTTGTTACTCATGGTATTAATGATTTTATGTTTGAATGATTTTGGGATTTTTGTATTATTAGAGCTATACATTTATATAGAAGTAATAGACAGACTCTATTTTTATTTTGAAAAAAAATAAAAATTAGTTGATGCCTCCAGCATATATGAGACTGACACGAGATAATTTAAAGATTCGTTGATTTATGAATATACTAGAACTTGGAGTTAATGACATATTGATTACAACGTGACGTCGAATAAAAGACATAAACATCGGAAAACTCTTAGTCATGTTTGACACGTTTACACGTGTATGTAAGTTATTTTAACGAAGGCAAGTTAGAGATTATTTGCATTCATTTCTTCAAAATGACGTAGAACAAAGAGCTTGCATTTCTTAATTTAAAGAGAGCGCTACTAGATCATTGGAGAAGAATGCTTGACTAAGCTTAAAAAAATTTAATAAAATCACGCCACATTTTTCGGCTTAAAAAAATTCACATGATATATCCCATAAGAAGCATACTAAATTAGTAACAACGACAATGAGAGTGTGACGGGGGACGCATGGACGTGGCCAAAGATTCATCTTTCAACCCAACTAACATTAGATTCCATAGGAATAAATGAATAATGCTTTAAGGTAAAAGTCAATTTCAAAAAGTAACTTTTTTTCACTTAAAAGTGGCAAGAAAACAAAGTAATTAATGATATGCAAACGAACAAGCTCTAGCTATTACTTTTTCGAGATTAGTCAATCTGACCAAAAATTATTTAGTTAAATTTTATATTTGACTCGCTACTAATTCATTGGTTTCATCAAAGTTCGGATTTACATTCACAAAATTATCGGCACGTTTGAATCACATTTTAATATATATATATATATATATATATATATATTCTTAAACAGTAATTTGACGTCATTTCATTTACACATTTTTTCAATAAAATAATATTATATGCAAATCCAAAAATTTTCTTTTTTTTTTTAACCACATATTTCTTATCAATACACTATTCAAAAATTCATTCCAAGGAAAATAATATGGCCTCAAACAAGGGCTATAAATGAGTGGCGAAAAAATTGATCTAACGAAATTTTACCGCTTTAATTTCATGTTAAACTACTTCGAATTAGAAATGAATTTATTATTTATATTCTATCTTTGATAGGTATATCTCGTTGGAACTCAATTTTTTGGTTTCCTCATCCCGACGATCCAACAATTTTGGATGAAATGGAAGCAAAATTAGCCCTAAAACCCAAGAAACTGCATTCAACTAGGCACGTGTTAAGTGGGCATGGAAATAAGTCAAGTGCGTGTTTTCTATTTATCCTGGGATGAGATGAGAAAGTGCGCCACCAAAAAGGGGATGAGCACCACCGGAGAGGAGCTAAACTAGGGTGTTCTGTTTGGATTTGGATCGGGGCTAACGAAGGAGATGGTGGTGCTGCCTATTGTGCCAAAGCAAGCCAGGGTTTGATTTGGATTTGGATTGGGATTGGGATTTGCAACATTGATGTGTTTGGGTTTTTCATTAATTGATTGTTGATTGGCTGTTCATTGTATGTTAGGTTCATTCAATTAATGTTCTTTATTCATGGTGATAATATACGTTCTCTTAATGATTATTTATTTCAATGATTTTTGAATTTTAGTATTATTATAGTTATATGTTTATACTTTTGAAGCATTAATGGTAAGTCTTTTCAAAAATAGTTAGTTGACGCCTTTAACGTATAACACGATTGATACTAGATAATTAAAAGATTCAATGATTTTATGAATAAACATGAATTTGGAGTTAATGATGTATTGATTACAACGTGACATCGAATAAAAGGCATAAATATTGAGAAACTCTTCATCATGTTTGACACGTTTCCATGCTATTCTTTAGTTATTTTAATGAAGACAAGTTAGAGATTCGTTAGATTAGATTCTAGAAAATGACGTACAACAAAGCACTTGTATCTCTTTAATTAAAGAGAGTTACATGCTGATTATGTTCATCCTCTTCAAGGTACTTTTTTTTCGATATTCTATTATTATTGTTGTTGTTGTTGTTGTTGTTATTTTTATTTTCTTTGGGGATAAAAACCAATTCGGATTGGACAATGGATTTTACTCATCAAATCCTCACCTTTAGGTCCTACCTAAAGTTAATTATAAAGAAGTTCAGTCTTAATGTTAAATTTATTCTTAACATGCCCTAACAAAATGGTGATTCATGTGAATATGCCAAACATGAAATATGTGTACTCATTTGAGTCTTAGCCCATTTTTGTCACCCCTAATCCAATAAAGCTTGGGATCTTCTTACAAATTGGGATGCGAATCAAGTGAAGTAGGGATATTAAATATTTCAAAAAGTCACAGAATTAAATTTCCTCACGAATTTAGTATGCTACGCAAGATTTAGTTAAAAGTGTTATTGGTTAAAAGGTGAATGGACAGCTTTCAAATAGATTAGATGCCAACTCGATCGACCAACCTGATGAAAGTCACATCAAGAATAACGATGTTCCGGTTCCTAATGAACGTGAGCTTGAGAAACGTATTTTTGGAGGAGGTCAAACCTAAGATTTGCTCTAGAGTGATAGTCTTAAAATTTGGTCAACTATTAATTGAGAAAGACATAAGCAATACACAATCGAATATTCAAAATTTTAATAAAAAGTTCAATTCAAGAACAAGAGAATATGCGGGCAACGTTTTTGGATACATCGAGGGAGACTAAAATGAATGAACTTTCCCAATTTTAGATACGATATTAAATTTATAATTTTTTTCTCCGAGTAAAGAATCTGAATACAAACAAGAGACATGGAGAAACTCCACTCGACATTATGACTTGAAGTATGATTAGGCGAAAGTTTTTAACTTTTCTATTGCACTCCCGCCACTTGACGAGAAAATTTTTGTCTCTTTTTGTTACTCTTAATTAGAAGTGACATGATATACCCATTGCAAGCATACTAGGAACAAGGACAATGACATTGAGAGTGCGACGGGGTCGCGTGGACGTGGCCAAATATTCATCTTTCAACCCAACTAACATTTTGAGATTCCTTAGTAACAATGCTTTAATTTCTTCATACGTATGCGCTATATTTATTTATAGTTCTAGTATTCTTCCCCACTATGTTTTTAATTCTGCTACGTAATTATGCAATAATTGTAAAAAAATTTGGAAATTACTAAGTGAGAGAATAAAAATTTTTAAATACTTCAACAAAAATTTTATTCTTAACACTGAATTTTACTATTCTAAAAAATTATTATATTATTTTTCAACATTGAGAATCGAAATACTTTGAATACATTTTATTATTGAGAGTGAGTTTGACTCTCCAAAAATCACTCTTTATTTTAAAATTTTAATTTGAAGTCATTTATAGCATTATTTTAAGGGTTGATCGTTAAAATATAGATGGCCTTATATTTAAAGTATCTTGTAGATGCTCTAAAACCTTTAAAACTACAAAAGTGGAAAATGAAGGGTCATAATTAACCTTTGGTCGCTAATCTTTTGCAAATAGTTGACTCAATCGTTACAAAGTTAAATTTTGATTGAAAATATTACACACTTGACACAATCAAAATAGCATAGGAGTACATAAAAATGTTTTGAGTAATTTCTAAATTAGAAGTTACTCGAATGTAAAAGAACATACAACTAAAATTTGGAGTAGAAGTCGAGTTCGAGTAATTTATCACGTACAATCCTACTTGACAATATAGATCAAACTAAAAAATGGGGCTACCTAACTCAATATTCACATTGTGATGATGCTGCAGAAACGTGGCCAAATATTCATCTTTTACTCCTAATCTAATTACAATGTGGAAGAATCAAGGCCATGTGTTACATAAAATCAAAATGAATTTCAATAAAGCATGCATTTATAGATTTTTTCCAAGTCTACAATAATGGCCATGGGACGATAAGTTTTCCAACCTTTTTGAAATGTTTTGAATTATTAATGTAGAATACTTTAGGATTTATTTTTTTTGTGTCATTTGTCATCAACCTTTGAGCTAAATAGTAATCGTGTCACAACTATATTTTGGTCACATACCCATCCCAACCTTCCATTAATTAGCATAATAATCCTTTTCTATAATTTTTAGATTTTTAGAGGCATTTGCAATCACTTGACCAAATTTTCATTCATATATAATTTAGTTAACATAACTGATTATTTACATCATACATTTTGTTTATTTACTAGAATTCATATAAACATATTGTACAAAACTAGATTCTCTCCTATAATATTTCTTTCGAGTGTGTTGCTTGTATATGAAAGTAGTGAAACTTAGTATTAAACGATTTCTTTTCTTTTTCTTTCTTAGTGTGGGAGTCGGGGTAGCGCATAAAATAGGTTTGGCCATCAATAAGCCCGACTCAATCTAGAACGTGATCTAGTCATTTTTCTAAATAAATATTTCATTGTCTTAAAACATAAGGTGTCTCAACTCGTACTTGTGAAATAATGTGAGGAAAGGTGGTCATGTTGCACTTCGAATTTTGAAAATGCTATATTTCACTTGAAAACTTGGGTTTCATGCCGTAATTCATTTCATTTTGTCATATCATTGTATTTATATAATTTGTTTCAATTCGTCAAAACTGTCACTTGCAAAATCATTTTATTTTTTGGAGAAAACTCTGCTAAAATTGTGGTTGAGAAAGCCTTAAAAATTCATTTAAATTAACTATATTTACAAATGATACTGAACGAGGTTGAACACGATACTTGGGATAATTAATGATAAGGAATTTTTTTTGGATAGTATATCTAGTCTTTAAAGGATAAATACCCATAAAATTGAAATTTGATATTATTCTAGTCCAAACAGTTGAAATTCATTGTTATGTAAAACATATAGATTGAATTTGAAAAGTTAATATGAATTTTATATATATCGGAACTGTGATCAATTCCTCAATTTAATAATCTTTATTCAGAGAATTTATTTGAAAGCTAGAAAATATGAAATAGATGAAGCATAGCAACACAAACATTTATGTTGAAGGTTAAATTTTTTTTTCCCTTTTTTTTTTTTTTTTTTTTTTTTTTTTTTTTTTTTGGGTAACTGAAAATATGGGAACTAAGAGAAGGAGAGGATCTTCAAATATTATTAATTTGATCTTTTAAGATTTGGGACGAATTGTGCAAAAGTTGCGATGAAGAAGAAAAAAATCTGTTTGAAGTCCTAAATTTTTGGGTAATGTTTTTTCTTTGGAGCACCATAGTCGTGCTCATCAGGTCCACGTTATACCACAAATTCTAAGCCCTTGTTTGAGCCGCGTTATTTTATAAAAATGTATTTTTGAATAGTATATTGATGAAAAATATGTGTTTAAAAAATAAGGAAAAATTTTGAATTTACATATAATATTATTTTATTAAATAATGTGTAGTTGAAATGATATCAAACCACTGTTTAATAATTTATTTTTTTGAAATAATGTAGGTCAAACAAAGCCTAAATATATATAAGTGGAAATCACACGACTAACAAAACTTTAAATAAATATTGAAAAGTTAAATTGTTCTATATCAAGCAATTTAGTACATATTTGAAAAGACATTGTAATCGGTTTAAATTATAAATATTTAAAAATAAGTTGTGAATAATATATAATATTTGTGAAATTTGCAAAATATGTGGATAAATAATAGATTTGACCTATTTATGGCCTCGTTTGTTTCCCATTTTCATGAGAATGGGAATGAAAAATATAGTCACTATGAATTTCACACAAGAGATAGAAATTTAAATTTGGTGGTTTGATGTGATAGATAACGATTATACTTTTTATTTTAATGAAAAAGGAATGAGAAATAAACGGGGGTTATAAATTAATTAAATAGACGCCAAACGAGCAAAGGAGGAGGGAGCAGAGGTCAGTGGGTCCCAAACCCACACTGAAATCAAAGAATTTATATGTATTATTATTCTTCGTGTTAAAAAATTTTTTTTTTTTTTTTTTTTTTTTGTTTAAATTTTTTTTTTTTTTTTTTTGGGTATATAACACGACAAATTATTGGAGTTCAATTACATCACAATTAAGTTAACCAAGAGGAATCTCCGGCTAAAGGAAAGGATTCGTCCCTAGAGGATCCTCCACAAGAGGAAAGGATATATAGAGATCGACATGGATAGTATGAATTTTTAGCAGTATCAGCTAAGATAAAGATGAAATTCCTGCTTTTTTTTCGGTTCAAGTATATTAAGCATCGAGACTTTATCAATGACAATTACTAGTTACGAGTTCGGCAAGAAGCTATGCCTTTTTAATCCAAAATAAGATTATTCTGCGATGCTTTTAGTTATATCCATAAGAAATGGATGATTAAATATACGATCCAATTTTGAAATATGATCAGATGTTGAGATCAACAGTAGGTAGTTTAGATAGCTACCATGGAGCTTATCGAGTATTTAACTAGATGGATAAAGAATAGATTCTATTCTAGATTCTATCATTCTTAGGCTCTATTTGAGTCACATAATTAAAATTAAAAAAAAAACATATTCTTAAATAGTGATTAGACATCATTTCAGTCACACATTCTTCAATAAATTTATATTACACATAAATTCAAAACTTTTCCTCATTTTTTAACCGCACAGTTTCCATCAATCTACTATTCCATAATACATTCGTACAGAATAATGTAGCTCAAACACGCTTATTGAGTTTATTATTTTTATGATTAGACATATTTCCCTTTTAAGTTGAACTTTATTTATTATTTATATATATATAATACACACTGCAAACAATTTTAGTTAAGAAAAAACGCTAGGTTCATGTTAATCCAATAATTTTGACCTATTGACTCTTTCAATCTCTGTTATTTTCTTTTCTTATCATATAAAGTTCATGGAAAATTATGCAAACTGCTGTACTTTTGACAGCCTTCTCACAAATGTGGGGAATGTAATTATTTTAGTTGCAGGCTCCACCCCCCACGTGTTAGAGGACTATCAACAATGCTGTCAAATGTGCTGTACATGTAACACTTCTCAAAGTTCATAGGCTATTTGGACATACCACATGTATCTATATCAGAGCTTAGTACGATTCAATTTTAAGAGCATGTCAAAACATGCATTGGTCATCGTAATAAAAAACATCGGGGCAATGATGATGGAACCGAAAAAATAGGCAGAATAAGGGCTTACAGTAGAAAAGGAATAGACATATGGGACATAAAAGATATTCCACAGATTCCTAATTGGGTAAAACTACTTGGTCTAGCCAAATCCAAAGATGCCAAGTGGCGCCCCCTATTGGAGGAGCGACTTCTGCGAACAGCCACCCCCTCCAATAGGGGGCGCCTGAATTTGACCCTGGCTTTTAGCAAGTACAAACAGCAGGGTCCTTCCTAATTTCCTCCTTAAAAAATTTAACTCATCCAAATTTTCTAAATTGTTTTAGTGTAATTACTTTGCCCCGATAGCAAATTTTCACCTCAAAAAATTTGATTTTTGATCGTTATTTCACTATTTCACAAGTCATTTTTTACTTCTTCACTCACAAATAGAATCCACTTTTCTTTCTAACTGTCGAACAATCAATTATCATAATCACAAGGCCTAATCATTCGGAGGGTTTGATAGGCAAGTACGAGAGAACGAACCGGGCTGGTACACAAGTCACGTGCCACCTGGCCTCTAAAATGGTTGCCCATACACGTGAATCTCAGCTACCATGGCCTTCCCAGGTCTTTATATAGACTCCATTTATCTCCTCAATTTCTCACACTAAAACATTTCAAGTTCTCTCTCCGACAAGCATAGAGGCTGTGCCACTTAAAATTTTAAATTTTCCGGCAAAAATGTTCACCGTTGAGGAGGTTCGCCGCGCTCAAAGGGCTGAAGGTCCCGCCACCATCATGGCTATCGGGACAGCAACGCCTTCGAATTGTGTCTACCAGAGCACTTATCCAGATTACTATTTCCGCATCACAAATAGTGAACACAAAACAGAGCTTAAAGAAAAATTTAAACGCATGTGTAAGCTCCTCTCTCTTTCTTTCTCCTTCGAACGTGCCTATCATAATTATTTGTTTTATACATGACACGGACTAAAATTCTTGAAAACTCGAAAAATCTTGATTATTTTGACATGTTTTCGAAGAAAATTTGAAAATCAAACTGAAAATTTAAGCTTGAAATCAGACTAAATAGTTAGACCAGTATGTAACATTTTGTTATTGCATGGAAGCTTATTTGTGTTTGCACTACTTATTTTACTACTAGGCTTTAATGCTACCTATATCATTAAGAAAGCACGATGCGACTGTGGATGACATCAAAAAGTTTGTCACGTCAAAATGCTTACATGACAAGAAAATGGTGGACGACCCACTTAATTTTTTATTAATTTATCTTTAATCAAGAATGTCTCTATATAATTTATTATACTTTATTCGCTCTTTCTCTCCATTTTCTCTTTTGTACATCTATTGAATGTGCTCTTCTCCCCATTCCCATTTTGCTCGTCGTATACAATAATTCACACTGTTGCATTGGAGATGATCTTAGGTTTTCGGTTGGACGAGACGGAATTAAAGAAAGAAAAAATAAAAAATTCTATCGTCTATTATTTTACATTTTGTGTCTAATAGTGTATAAAAAACGCGATCTTATGTTTGCAGGTGATAAATCGATGATCAGAAAACGTTACATGCACTTGACAGAAGAAATTCTGAAAGAGAATCCTCACATGTGTGAATACATGGCACCATCACTCGATGCAAGGCAAGATATTGTGGTGGTGGAAGTGCCAAAACTAGGCAAGGAAGCTGCACAAAAAGCAATCAAGGAATGGGGCCAGTCTAAGTCAAAAATCACCCATTTAGTCTTCTGCACCACCAGTGGGGTGGACATGCCCGGCGCGGACTACCAACTCACCAAACTCCTCGGTCTTCGCCCCTCGGTGAAACGCTTCATGATGTACCAACAGGGCTGCTTCGCCGGCGGCACAGTCTTGCGCATGGCCAAGGACTTGGCGGAGAACAATAAAGGGGCACGGGTTTTGGTAGTATGCTCGGAAATTACAGCGGTTACTTTCCGGGGACCGGATGACACTCATTTGGATAGTCTAGTTGGGCAGGCACTGTTTGGCGACGGCGCCGCCGCCGTGATTGTGGGTTCAGACCCGGTGATTGGGGTGGAGCGGCCACTTTTTCAGTTGGTTTCAGCCGCACAAACTATACTACCAGATAGTGAAGGTGCCATTGATGGCCATTTACGTGAGGTTGGATTAACATTTCATCTTCTCAAGGATGTTCCGGGATTGATATCAAAGAACATTGAAAAAAGCCTGACTGAAGCATTCCAGCCTCTAGGTATACTCATTAATTTTTCCACTGAAAGAAAATAAATAATACGTTGTATTGATTTAAATTGAAAATAATTAATCTACTTATCTTGGTAAAAATCACTTTCAAAAAGTAATTTTTTCACTTAAAAAGTGACATGAATCAGTCGGCGCACATTCACAAAATTATAAATGAATAGTAAAAAAAATTGATCTCATGAAATTTAACTACTTTAATATCATGTTAAACCACTTCGAACTAGAAGTAAATGTATTTATTTATATTGTATTTTTGATAGGTATATCTGATTGGAACTCGATTTTCTGGATTGCTCATCCTGGTGGTCCAGCAATTTTGGACCAAGTGGAAGAAAAATTAGCCCTAAACCCCGAAAAATTACGTTCAACTAGACACGTGTTAAGCGAGTATGGAAACATGTCAAGTGCATGCGTTCTGTTTATCCTGGATGAGATGAGAAAGTCCGCCACCAAGGAGGGAATGAGCACCACCGGGGAGGGTCTAGACTGGGGTGTTTTGTTTGGGTTTGGACCGGGGCTAACAGTGGAGACAGTGGTGCTGCACAGTGAGCCACTTAATTAAGCAAGCCAGGGTTTGATTTGGATTTGCTACATTGTTGTGTTGGGTTTTTGTGTGATTGATTGTTGATTGAATTTTCCTTGTATCTGGAACAAACTACTTAAGGTTCATTCAATTAATGTTGTTACTCATGGTATTAATGATTTTATGTTTGAATGATTTTGGGATTTTTGTATTATTAGAGCTATACATTTATATAGAAGTAATAGACAGACTCTATTTTTATTTTGAAAAAAAAATAAAAATTAGTTGATGCCTCCAGCATAGATGAGACTGACACGAGATAATTTAAAGATTCGTTGATTTATGAATATACAAGAACTCGGAGTTAATGACATATCGATTACAACGTGACATCGAATAAAAGACATAAACATCGGAAAACTCTTAGTCATGTTTGACACGTTTACACGTGTATGTAAGTTATTTTAACGAAGGCAAGTTAGAGATTATTTGCATTCATTTCTTCAAAATGACGTAGAACAAAGAGCTTGCATTTCTTAATTTAAAGAGAGTGCTACTAGATCATTGGAGAAGAATGCTTGACTAAGCTTAAAAAAATTAAATAAAATCACGCCACATTTTTCGGCTTAAAAAAATTCACATGATATATCCCATAAGAAGCATACTAAATTAGTAACAACGACAATGAGAGTGTGACGGGGGACGCATGGACGTGGCCAAAGATTCATCTTTCAACCCAACTAACATTAGATTCCATAGGAATAAATGAATAATGATTTCATTTCATCTATATATTTTTCAATAAAATAATATTATATGCAAATCCAAAAATTTTCTTTTTTTTTTTAACCACATATTTCTCATCAATACACTATTCAAAAATTCATTCCAAGGAAAATAATATGGCCTCAAACAAGGGCTATAAATGAGTGGCGAAAACATTGATCTAGCGAAATTTTACCGCTTTAATTTCATGTTAAACTACTTCGAATTAGAAATGAATGTATTATTTATATTCTATCTTTGATAGGTATATCTGGTTGGAACTCAATTTTTTGGTTTCCTCATCCCGACGATCCAACAATTTTGGATGAAATGGAAGCAAAATTAGCCCTAAAACCCAAGAAACTGCATTCAACTAGGCACGTGTTAAGTGGGTATGGAAATAAGTCAAGTGCATGTTTTCTATTTATCCTGGGATGAGATGAGAAAGTGCGCCACCAAAAAGGGGATGAGCACCACCGGAGAGGAGCTAAACTAGGGTGTTCTGTTTGGATTTGGATCGGGGCTAACGAAGGAGATGGTGGTGCTGCCTATTGTGCCAAAGCAATCCAGGGTTTGATTTGGATTTGGATTGGGATTGGGATTTGCAACATTGATGTGTTTGGGTTTTTCATTAATTGATTGTTGATTGGCTGTTCATTGTATGTTAGGTTCATTCAATTAATGTTCTTTATTCATGGTGATAGTATACGTTCTATTAATGATTATTTATTTCAATGATTTTTGAATTTTAGTATTATTATAGTTATATGTTTATACTTTTGAAGCATTAATGGTAAGTCTTTTCAAAAATAGTTAGTTGACGCCTTTAACGTATAACACGATTGACACTAGATAATTAAAAGATTCAATGATTTTATGAATAAACATGAATTTGGAGTTAATGATGTATTGATTACAACGTGACATCGAATAAAAGACATAAATATTGAGAAACTCTTCATCATGTTTGACACGTTTCCATGCTATTCTTTAGTTATTTTAATGAAGACAAGTTAGAGATTCGTTAGATTAGATTCTAGAAAATGACGTACAACAAAGCACTTGTATCTCTTTAATTAAAGAGAGTTACATGCTGATTATGTTCATCCTCTTCAAGGTACTTATTTTTCGACATTCTATTATTATTATTATTGTTGTTGTTGTTGTTGTTGTTATTTTTATTTTCTTTGGGGATAAAAACCAATTCGGATTGGACAATGGATTTTACTCATCAAATCCTCACCTTTAGGTCCTACCTAAAGTTAATTATAAAGAAGTTCAGTCTTAATGTTAAATTTATTCTTAACATGTCCTAACAAAATGGTGATTCGTGTGAATATGCCAAACACGAAATATGTGTACTCATTTGAGTCTTAGCCCATGTTTGTCACCCCTAATCCAATAAAGCTTGTGATCTTCTTACAAATTGGGATGCGAATCAAGTGAAGTAGGGATATTAAATATTTCAAAAAGTCACAGAACTAAATTACCTCACGAATTTAGTATGCTACGCAAGATTTAGTTAAAAGTGTTATTGGTTAAAAGGTGAATGGACAGCTTTCAAATAGATTAGATGCCAACTCGATCGACCAACCTGATGAAAGTCACATCAAGAATAACGATGTTTCAGTTCCTAATGAACGTGAGCTTGAGAAACGTATTTTTGGAGGAGGTCAAACCTAAGATTTGCTCTAGAGTGATAGTCTTAAAATTTGGTCAACTATTAATTGAGAAAGACATAAGCAATACACAATCGAATATTCAAAATTTTAATAAAAAGTTCAATTCAAGAACAAGAGAATATGCGGGCAACGTTTTTGGATACATCGAGGGAGACTAAAATGAATGAACTTTCCCAATTTTAGATACGATATTAAATTTATAATTTTTTTCTCCGAGTAAAGAATCTGAATACAAACAAGAGACATGGAGAAACTCCACTCGACATTATGACTTGAAGTATGATTAGGCGAAAGTTTTTAACTTTTCTATTGCACTCCCGCCACTTGACGAGAAAATTTTTGTCTCTTTTTGTTACTCTTAATTAGAAGTGACATGATATACCCATTGCAAGCATACTAGGAACAAGGACAATGACATTGAGAGTGCGACGGGGTCGCGTGGACGTGGCCAAATATTCATCTTTCAACCCAACTAACATTTTGAGATTCCTTAGTAACAATGCTTTAATTTCTTCATACGTATGCGCTATATTTATTTATAGTTCTAGTATTCTTCCCCACTATGTTTTTAATTCTGCTACGTAATTATGCAATAATTGTAAGAAAATTTGGAAATTACTAAGTGAGAGAGTAAATTTTTTAAATACTCCAACAGACCATTTATTCTTAACACTTAATTTTACTACTCTAAAAAATTATTATATTATTTTTTTACATTGAGAATTGAAATACTTTGAATACATTTTATTATTGAGAGTGAGTTCAACTATCCAAAAATCACTCTTTATTTTAAAATTTTAATTTGAAGAGTCATTTATCGCATTATTTTAAAGGTTGATCGTTAAAATATAGATGACTTTATATTTAAAGAGTATCTTGTAGATACTCTAAAATGTTTAAAACCACAAAAGTGGAAAATGAAGGATCATAATTAACATTTGGAGAAATTGCGACGAGCTTTTCAATTTTTACATATAATATTAAACTTTGATCGCTAATTTGCAAATAGTTGACTCAATCGTTACAAAGTTAAATTTTGATTGAAAAGATTACACACTTGACACAATCAAAATGGCATAGGAGTACATAAAAATGTTTTGAGTAATTTCTAAAGTAGAAGTTACTCGAATGTAAAAGAACATACAACTAAAATTTGGAGTAGAAGTCGAGTTCGAGTAATTTATCACGTACAATCCTACTTGACAATATAGATCAAACTAAAAAATGGGGCTACCTAACTCAATATTCACATTGTGATGATGCTGCAGAAACGTGGCCAAATATTCATCTTTTACTTCTAATCTAATTACAATGTGGAAGAATCAAGGCCATGTGTTACATAAAATCAAAATGAATTTCAATATAGCATGCATTTATAGATTTTTTCCAAGTCTACAATAATGGCCATGGGATGATAAGTTTTCCAACCTTTTTGAAATGTTTTGAGTTATTAATGTAGAATACTTAAGGATTTATTTTTTTATTTTTTTGTGTCATTTGTCATCAACCTTTGAGCTAAATAGTAATCGTGTCACAACTATATTTTGGTCACATACCCATCCCAACCTTCCATTAATTAGCATAATAATCCTTTTCTATAATTTTTAGATTTTTAGAGGCATTTGCAATCACTTGACCAAATTTTCATTCATATATAATTTAGTTAACATAACTGATTATTTACATCATACATTTTGTTTATTTACTAGAATTCATATAAACATATTGTACAAAACTAGATTCTCTCCTATAATATTTCTTTCGAGTGTGTTGCTTGTATATGAAAGTAGTGAAACTTAGTATGAAACGATTTCTTTTCTTTTTCTTTCTTAGGGTGGGAGTCGGGGTAGCGCATAAAATAGGTTTGGCCATCAATAAGCCCGACTCAATCTAGAACGTGATCTAGTCATTTTTCTAAATAAATATTTCATTGTCTTAAAACATAAGGTGTCTCAACTCGTACTTGTGAAATAATGTGAGGAAAGGTGGTCATGTTGCACTTCGAATTTTGAAAATGCTATATTTCACTTGAAAACTTGGGTTTCATGCCGTAATTCATTTCATTTTGTCATATCATTGTATTTATATAATTTGTTTCAATTCGTCAAAACTGTCACTTGCAAAATCATTTTATTTTTTGGAGAAAACTCTGCTAAAATTGTGGTTGAGAAAGCCTTAAAAATTCATTTAAATTAACTATATTTACAAATGATACTGAACGAGGTTGAACACGATACTTGGGATAATTAATGATAAGGAATTTTTTTTGGATAGTATATCTAGTCTTTAAAGGATAAATACCCATAAAATTGAAATTTGATATTATTCTAGTCCAAACAGTTGAAATTCATTGTTATGTAAAACATATAGATTGAATTTGAAAAGTTAATATGAATTTTATATATATCGGAACTGTGATCAATTCCTCAATTTAATAATCTTTATTCAGAGAATTTATTTGAAAGCTAGAAAATATGAAATAGATGAAGCATAGCAACACAAACATTTATGTTGAAAGCTTCAAAATTATAAAAATAAAATAATAATAATAAAATAAAATCATGAACTATTATATATATATATATATATATATATATATATATTACACACAAAAAATATATTTTTTACATAAATTTTTTTGTTCATAGCAAAAATGAAATGGGCTGGGGACTAGAACTGACTGTAGCCCAACTCAATCCACCCTACATCCGCCCATGTGTGGTTCACATATATTCATACGCGCTAAATGTATTAGTAAAGGTATGCAAATTAAACAAATTAAAAAACATATTAAGCCCCCGTTTGACCCCATTATTTAAAATTTGAATAGTTGGAATAATTTTTATTTTTTTTTAAGAATATGTGGTTAAAAATGAAGAAAAAAAATTGAAATTACGTATAATATTATTTTATTGAATAACATGTGACTGATAAGAAAATAAATTTTAATTTTAATGAGGACCAAGCAGGGACTAAAGTATCAAAACATGAAAATCATTTCAAGGACAATTTTATCCAAACAATATTTAGACTATTTCAGTGCATTGAAATAAGTAGGTAGAAACATGAGGTTACTACAATTTTGCAAACGAAGTTTTCTTGCGAAATAAGTAGATAGGAGGTCCATCCTCAACATTTGGATTGTTTCTTCTATCACAAGTACTAACTAAATTGGACACGAGTGCATTCTCTTTGGACGTGAAGGGTATGACATCAATAATATTGGAAATTTTAGAGATTGTGGATTTAGTAACTGGGCTTACTTTGTATATTTTTCTGCTACAACTTTTGGCATTAGAAGATTGTGCGTGAATATGGCATTTGCACTATAATGTACATGAGCATTCTCTTCGGTGAGTTGGGATCATTTCCTTAAGGAATAATGCCAATAGACATTGATAGGGAGAATTGTGGGCTTTTGGCTATTGCAAGTAATGGAAAGTGGTGAAAATGAATACGGCTAGATGCAGGGACGCAGCCGGGATTTTAGTTCAGCACGAGCAAAAAATTTTCGATGTCGAGTGTCGAGGTTTTGGTCATGAATTTAATGACGCTAAAAAAATAAAATAATAATACGATAATACTAAAAACGACATAATTTATATATTTCACTTGTCCCTTGCGAGTTTTAATACTTTGTGCGAACCGGAATTGCGACACTGCAATAGGGATGAATTCTCTCACTCACAGACAGAGGGTTGGATTGATTCAAATAAATGAATGGATTTGGGTCAATTGAATTTTGAGGGAATAGGTCTAATAGGGCTTCTCTCTCTGAGCTAGACATCAAATATTCGAAAAAGACTATGGATATTCATTACTACTGATATCTGAAACTTTAGAAGTGGGTTTAAGGAAAAAAAAAAAAAAAATCTGCCCAATGCCCACACTGGACATGCATTGGTTCCGCCCATGGCTAGATGCATATGGCGTAATAAAAAGGCGTCAAGTAGGAAAAGTTGGACATTATGCAGAGCAAGGAAATAAAAAGGAGTTTAATGGAGTGGGAACAACCATTGAGCCTGTAGAAGTGAAACAGGTTGGAAATATAATTATGTTAGTCAGTATTTTTGGAAAAGACATGGATGAGTTGATTTAAGCAGTTCCCTAGTCAGGAACAGATCTTTGTTTGGTGAGTTTTAAATGGTCTTGTGAGGAAAGGTAACTCTAGATATCTTGTATATGAAAATTTAGGCTTTGGGGATCAAAATGAAAAACGTAATGCCATCTTGGACCTTTAGGTTCAAGTATACCAAGGAAGGAAGGTTTGAAATGATTGGTTTGGAATTAATGGAGAAATGCTGCAGAATTGCATGTGGTAGGAAAATACATAACATTTGAAGGCAAGTCTTACAAAACAGTTATTAGACCGTCGCTTTTTTTTTTTATGGGCGCTGAGTGTTAGGATGCACAAAGCTCTCTTTCATGATAATTGCAACATATTGGAAGAGATAGGTAGACTAAAATGAATATGGCCTGATTTGGTTATGTATAGATGATTATTGCATTGAATATTCTAGTGGATGTAGCAACGGATTGAAGGATGAAGCAAGAGTTTAAATTTTTTGGAAAAAAAAAAAAAAAAAAACGAGATTCATGTAGCCTACTTCAACTCTATTGATGAAAAAGAGTGGATGTAGCAACGGATTGAATTTGTTGGTTTAGATTCATGTAGCCTACTTCAACTCTATTGATGAAAAAGAAAAAAATTGATTATGTGCAACCACCCCTTCTTCCAGGAATGGGGAAGGAGGGGTGGGGTGGAAGGAATATATTTAACCCAATAATATTTGGAAGGATTTGATTTTTTAGAGAATTAAGTCATCTCCAGTGTTGTACCAAATTTTCCACCAAATCTTACATCAAACTAAAATTTATTTTCAATCATTACACTAAAAGTTACACCATATGAACAGTGTTTAACTATTTTCTTCTATTTTTTTATTCTTTATAATTTATTTATTTGAAATATTATTTATTTAATTATTTTGTAAATACATAAATTACTAAATAAATAATTACGTCAAATTACAGGAAAGATTAAATTCATTAATAAATATAAAAAATATAGTAGATTAATAAAAACACTATAACAACGAAAATATTATATCATGCCATCAAAAAATAGTACAATGCATTTCGAATTTTGATAGACGTTATTATGAAGTCGTAAAATTTTTGCAATTTAATTCTCGAAATTCATATGTTCTTCCCATACAACAAGATAAAGGATCTAAAAGTTCATCTGGTTTGTTTAAAAATTACTTTAACGATTTTGGAGGATTTGGAAGCTATCTTCCAACCTACTGAACTATGCACTTTTTATGTATCGTTTTTTTTAAATAAAATTAAATTATTGTATGTATGTCGTTGTTTAATATATTTCGTGTTAACTTTAATAAATAATTGTGTTTGTTATATTTTAAATTTTTATCTTCTTTTAATTTATTTATTAATTATTATTTCTTATTAATTTATTAATTATTATTTCTTACATTTAAAATTTATTTTAAATGCAAATAATAATAATAATAATAATAATAATTTATTGTATTAAAAAATATATAACACAATTGACCCAAATACCCTTAACAAATTTATTTGGGAAGGATAAAAAGGGTAAAAGAGACTTTGTACACTTTGCACCATTTTGGTGTATTTTTTTGCATTGAAGCAACTTTGCACCAAAAAATGGTGCAATTTGGTGTTACCATTAAAGTTGCCCTTAGAATTACCAAGATAATAAGATGTGTGTGATTAAACGCTACTTAAGGCCATACCTTGTCTGATTTGTTTTGGAGTAGGAACTCCAACCTAAGCACATATAAAAGACTTGGAGCTGGTTTGGCTTACTTTTAAGCACTACCATACATGCTTACATTATTCACCAAGTTCTATTTGAATATGTTTTTATTTGGGAATGAATCATAGTTCCAGCACTGTGGTTGTCATTACACTGCATTAAATTTTAATAGAATATGGTACATGTGCAATTTTTATTTTTTCCCCTCAATTGTCAGACAAATGTTACTGTGAGACTGATACAAAATAAGGTCAAATACACGAACCAATTATTTTTCCCCCTAACGCTAATAGGATGTCATCAATATTGTTTTTCATCAACCTCTAAAAGTGATCAAAGGGAACAATTGTGAACGTATCGTTATTAATTTTATAGGGTTCTGCTAAAATACTTCATTTTAATTAATTATAACATCTCATTATATATTTTCATGATGTTGAGATATGCCTTAATATCGACAGGCGTGGGCCAAAATGAAGTATTTTAGCAGTCAATTAGATTGTTCTTTTAGCATCATCGACCAAGTATGGAGATTAAGGGGAAAACAGATGTGATGTGTTCGTCAAAATTCCACAAGCATATAGGTTCGTTATACAATTAATAATCGTGATGAAAGAGTTATCGTTCCACAAGAAATAATGATTAATTCTAGTATATTTGATATATTTAAATTCGTGTTTGTAACCGAAAGACGGTTGATGAATAACTAACTAATTTTTATAACTAAAACTTATGAAATCAATGAAAATTGGTTTTAAAAAAACCAAGTGTGTGAATGTATTGGATTTCTGCCACGCGTTTTATATAACGTGATTTTATACCGCAAGCGCACCGTGTCAATTTTGTAGTATATTAAGGAATTGAAAAGTGTCGAACCCACAGGGATTGATATTCGACTTCCACTGAGTACTATAATTATGTTCGCGTTTACTTTATCTAGACAATCGGATGCTAAATTGATGTTTGAATGCTAAACTAATGTCGATAAATTTAATAATCCAAGAAAAGTGAGGTAGTTTCTAGAGATTAAATCAGAATTTCATAAAGTCTAGGAAGTGATTTCACTGTATTATCAACATAATTCTCAACCCCTATAAATACTTCCATTAATTATTTTCCGAATTCATAGGCAAGAATCCTAAATTAATTCTATTTTCCCCTCTCGAGCGTCAAATAGAACATATCTCTATATTTCAACCCCAATATCTTTATTCCGAATTAAATATATAAAGATTATCACGCACTTGGTTCTTGTTTTATCCTCAAAGAATCGCACTTTCTCTCGAAACTTACAAATCTATGTTATATTGTTCTTAGATCACAACTAAATTTCTCCCTCTCGAGCGTTAAATTTAGAGCATTAATTCATTCAATTGGTAGTCAAGCAACTGAAAGTATTAAGCAAGAACATTACAAATCAATTCTGAAAAATTAAATGGAAATACTATAAAGAAATTAAATTATGTCTCAAATAGGCTACATCAAACCCTAGATTTAATAATTTAGTTCATGATTGAGAAGAAGAACACAATAAAATACAAATTAAATCGCATAAAGAAGAAAAAGATAAGAAAAACTCAATTTGCTGCTTGATTCCTTCTCCAAATCCGATGATCCTTCTCTCAATTAGTGTATCTCTTTGCCTCTACTTCTTCAGCCGTCCAACCCCCAATTAGGTCTGTAAATATATATTTATAGTTCCCTTAATTTGCATTACGAGTTGGAGTTGGACCGGGTCGATATAACATATTGGAAGATATGGGTAGACTAAAATGAATATGACCTGATTTGGTTATGAAGAGATGATTATTGCATTGGATCTTCTAGTAGATGTAGCAACGGATTGAACTTGTTGATGGGGAAGGAGGGGTGGGGTGGAAGGAATATATTTAACCCAATAATATTTGGAAGGATTTGATTTCTTAGAGACTTAGAGTTACAAAGATGATAAGATGTGCGTGATCATAGTTCCAACACTGTGGTGGTCAGTACACTGCATTAAATTTTAATAGAATATGGTACACGTGCAATTTTTATTTTTTTTCCCCTCAATTGTCAGACAAATGCTACTGTGAGAATGAGTACAAAATAAGATCAAATACACGAACCAATTATTTTCCCCCTAACGCTAATAGGATGTAATTGTAGGAATTGGTTCAAATAATTAACCAAAAATTAGAAAATGAAAAGGTGTGTAAAAGTGGAAAATGAAAATGTGTGTAAAAGTGAAAAATAAAAAGGTGTGACTACGTGTCAACTTTGACCAAATATTCGAACTTGATCCGATGGTCAAATTATAAAAGTAAATAGATCAACTTATTCTACTCGTCGAGTAGATCGTCGTGGTATATTTAGAATCTCGAAACTAATTCCGGATGAATGAGAAATTGTGGACCAAAGTTGAAAGAAATGAAGTGTTGCAATTTTTCGAAATGATGCAGATTTTAGCCAAGTGTTGCAACTTTTTGAAAGGATGCATGTTTTGGCCCACACTACTTCATTTACACCCTTTCTACATCTATAAATAGAATCTCATGGACATGGTTTTGGGTACACCAATTGCATTGAACATTTATTCTTCTCTTGCAATTCTTTCCTTTCTAATTTCATAGCATTTTCATGCATTTCCAGAGTAGAGAGGGAATTTCGTTCGAGTTCGCTGGTCGAAGTCATTTGGAGTGCTCCTATGGCTTGACGTGGTCGTTGTATCTTGGAAGATGATAGTCGAAAAACCATTAGTACCGATGCAAGGCAAATTCATCTTAAGGACCGAGTGTCAAATACTTGCCTCGACCAAAAATTCATTACTTGCATCTTTCTTCCTACAGTTTTCTGATTTCTTTTTATTATATTTTGATTTCGGGAAATGATTAACATTGTTTACATGTTTATGTTGCAAGGTTCAATCAAAAGAATAATTTGCTTTCGTTCAAGGATCGAAAGGGATGAATCCATATCCATGCATTCAGATTCGGTAACTTTTATGTTTTACTTCTCAAATCCTATTTTGGTAAATCGAAATTACGTTTCGATTTCACGTAAATAACCGGTATGCTTTTGTGAATATAATATGCACGTAGTCGGTGTAAATTTCCCCAACAATCTTAAGATGAATTTTGTGTGATCTTTCTCGTGCGTTTATATTCACGTTCTGAAGTTGTATTGTGAAAGGCTTGACATCCAATTGATTCCATAAACTATGGTATGCATTCTGGAATTGTGCAAGCAAATTTGTAAACTTAAAAAAATAAATAAATAAATAAAATTAGTTTGTGCTCTCATATTGATGAAAATATTAAATGGTGGCTATTTGAATCTTCATTCGCCCATAGAGATATGTATTCTTCCATGAACCAGTGTGTATATGCTTTTTTTATAGTTTAATGAAAGAGCACATTTTTCGACCGTTGAATGCATGTGGAAATTTGGTAAGTTACCCATTCAAAATAACTGACAATACGACTAACATATTTGTGCATTCCTACTTATTGTATTTTCCAAAGCCAATTTCACATATAAGTGGGTAATTACGTAAGTTTTTTACCCACATGGCTGCATAATAATTGGTTCATTATTGTACAAATGCATCTGATTTTAAAACGGTTTTTTGGTGGCCGGTGACTAGTGATGCAAAGGGACTTGTGTGTTCTGTCCATTATTGATCATTACATAATACGGTCCACTTTGCCTGAATAAATATATGCACTTGTTGATAATTCAAATGATGGGTTTCTCATGTTAAAAACAGCTAATATAGCGTGATCCATTCGGAATTGTGTGGCATGATTTATTTGTCTTGGTATATAAAGTGGTAATAAAATATGGAAATGCGTGGACCTCTTCCATTAGACATTTTATAAAATAAACTTATACCAATGAATGTATAAATATTTGAAATATATGTTTCTATTCCTACACTTTGTCTATGATGAATTGGATATTGTTAAAATCAGCTCGAGTCCAATAATGAATGGATGGAAATAAAGAAATTATTCATAACCATTGGACATATAAGGATGCCAATTATTTGATGAAAGTATATGAATTTTCATGAGATTTCTTTGATTGGAATATGAAAATGGCATGGTAAATTAGTTGGTTAAAGTTTCATAACTTGTTGAAATTATACTAATTTTGATTAATGTTGATAGCCTCATTTAATCCTATGGAATTAAGTGAAATGACTTCTATGCCAGTTATATTGGCATAAAGTATGACAAATTGTGATTTTTTCTAATGGAAATTGTTGCGAAAATATTAAAACATGAAAATATTTTGCAGAGCAGAAACTATGCCTAAAGTTGGCAATTGTGCTGAACTTCCTTTAAATCTGAAAAAGTTTGAATGTGATGATTTAGTTATATTTCCAACTTCAATAAAATTAAATGGGATGATTTGTGCAAAATTATATTTGCATAAGAATATGACAAAATGTAATTTGTCTTAATTTGATTACTTGGAATTGGTGGAAAATTATGTAAAATATTATAAAATATTCTAGGATCAATTAAGATGAAAATGTGCGTCCTTTCATATGAACAATCATGACTTTTTGTATGATTAATTTCCAACGGGTGTGTCTCTTCATAAAGATTAATTCCAAGAGGTATGTCTCTTTATAGAGATTAATCCAAGAGGTGTGTCCTTTTATAAAATTGTGTCTTTTGAGAACACAACTTTTCAACCGATGGTTGAAATAAAACTATAATGTGAAATGTCATAAATGTGATAAGTTGCATATGTTTGAAGAAATTGCAATGCTTAGCCCTCTTTATTGTTGAATTGACTTTAATCGTGAGACCAATTAAAATTGGTTTATGCTTGGAAAGCATTGCTGGTCTATATGATGGCCTTGATTTAATTTGGATGATCAAATTAAAATAATTGGATTAAAATAAATTGCAAGTTGACGACTACTACCTTGAAAGTACTTAGACTTTCACGAAGCACTCGATATGGATATTATCTATGAGATAAATAAATTGAATTATGAAAGAATTGTTGAATCCTAAGTTCAATTGTAACCTAAAGATGTGGGGGGTTATCGTAAATGCTTGTGAACTTGAAATGGAAAGTTCAAAACTTGTGGATGCAACATTACTAAATTGCATATGTATTCCTAATTGAGAAATTGTAGGGATAACTTAGTTTAACAGTTACGTTTGCTTCTATCTTATAATCATAGAATGATACCTATGAAGGTGGAAAGATAGAAAACCCTTATACTAATTATAAGGATGATATATGATAAATCTAAAGTGGATGAAATGGGTTGTAAAGCCAATTATGGTGTTTGTTTAGACATGCAAGAACAATTGGAATATATGAAGAATATTCATAAAGTTCGAATGCATGGTAATGTTTCGACGATGATATTGAATACTCATGATTCTGAAATCCACTTGTAAACATGGTTGACTAGTATAATAATTAGATAGAAAATCGTCTAACAGTGTTGTTTGGAAATTGATAAAGCTTTAGATAAAGCTAATGAGACATATAACTTCATGAGAGAATTTCTTGGTGGCGATAATTTGTATCTATTAAATGAATCGATCATTGGCTAGCAATATTTGATAAGATACTAAGTCATAAGTAACGATAAGTCTAGACGTATAAGTCATAGATGTAATATCGTTAAGCAGTTGATCTTAATGATGTAAACTCATGGTACCTTTAAAGAGATTTACTAAGAGAAATCAAGAATATTGCATATCGAAGGGAATGAGGTAAAGCCTACTACGTTAGAGTCCTTGTAATGGTAACCCTATCTTGTTGACTGGAGATTCCAAGATCTTGGTTTAAAGGGACAACTAAGTTATGAGGATTTCATAAAGCACTAAGAAAAATGCTTTTTTAATTCATTCCTATGATATTAAAGTGCTTTCTGCAAAGTTGTAAGAGGTTAAGATAATCTTTTAATGATTCATATATCTTGATTAAGTCAAATGGAGTAGGGCAGAATACTCTTAATAGGAGGTCACCTATGTAAGTGTGAAGTGGGGTCGCTTCAGTGAGAATTATTCAAGATTTGAATTCTCTAAATACTTGCAGAACCAAAAAGGGTTCAGGGCCAAAATGAACCAAGTCATGAGATCCATGAACAGTTTAGAAAAGACATCTGTGTGAGTATCATTGTTTTGGCTTACACTAAAGGCTAAATGGTTCAAGACACCACGTTCACCAATTAGTCGAGTAAGCCCAATGGTATTTCACTAAGGGAGGTTCAAGGTCAGAAGCTACCTTCCCTGATGCAGTATTTTTTCGCACCCTCTCTATATTGTATCATATCATCGTATTTGCATATGCGTATCCAATTTCCATTCATGTGGAGGATTGTAGGAATTGGTTCAAATAATTAACCAAAAATTGGAAAATGAAAATGTGTGTAAAAGTGGAAAATGAAAAGGTGTGTAAAAGTGAAAAATAAAAAGGTGTGACTACGTGTCAATTTCGACAAAACATTCGGACTTGATTCGATGGTCAAATTATAAAAATAAGTAGACCAACTTATTCTACTCATTGAGTAGATCGTCGTAGTATATTTGGAATCTCGAAACCAATTCCGGATGAACGAGAAATTGCGGACTAAAGTTGGAAGAAATGAAGTGTTGCAACTTTTCGAAAGGATGCAGATTTTGACCAAGTGTTGCAACTTTTTAAAAGGATGTATGTTTTGGCCCACACTACTTCATTTGCACCTTTTCTACATCTATAAATAGAACCCTATGGACATGATTTTGGGTACACCAATTGCATTGAGCATTCATTCTTCTCTTGCAATTCTCTCATTTTTAATTCCATAACATTTTAATGCATTTTCCTGGTAGAGAGGGAATTCCATTCGAGTTCGCTGGTCAAAGTTATTTGAAGTGCTTCTATGGCTTGACGTGGTCGTTGTATCTTGGAAGATAATTGTCGAAAAATCGTTAGTACCGATGTGGGGCAAATTCATCTTAAGGATCAAGTGTCAAACACTTGCCTCGACCAAAAATTCATTACTTACATCTGTCTTCCTACAGTTTTCTGATTTCTTTTGATTATATTTTCATTTTGGGAAATGATTAACATTGTTTACATGTTTATGTTGCAAGGTTCAATTAAAAGAATAATTTGCTTTCGTTCAAGAATCGAAAGGGATGAATCCATATCCATGCATTCAGATTCGGTAACTTTTATGTTTTGTTTCTCAAATCCTATTTTGGTAAGTCGAAATTACGTTTCGATTTCACGTAAATAACATGTATGCTTTTGTGAATATAATATGCACGTAATCGATGTAAATTTCCCCAACAGTCATCAATATTGTTTTTCATCTATCTCTAACAGTGATCAAAGGGAACAATTGTGAATGTATGTTTGTTAATTTTATAGGGTTCTGTTTATTCCAATGGTGAAATTGAGGTCCTCAATGTATTTTTACCTTTTTTCTTCTAAAATGAGGAATCAGAAGAAAATTACCCCATTTTTTGAAGCGGGAACTTTATTTCATAGGACATCAGAGAGAAGAATATAAACTTTCTCAAACATAACAAACATCTTCTGGGATAAAATAAATCTTGTATTCATTTATTCCATTTTAACACCTGAGATTTAGGAAGTTCTCTGAATCCTGCTCCCTAATAATCCAATTTTTAAAGCAACAATCGACTGGAAAACCTTTAGTTCCTTAAACTTTCATTGTATTTGTGGTTGTTGTCCTTTGAAACAAATAAGAGTTAGTGGAGAAGAAGGAAAACACTACTGGAGAAAAGAAATGTCTTTACTAGGCAATTGGATTGTGGTGTCATTGTGTAGCATGTCAATGTCATGTCATGGCTTAAGAGTGATTGCTGAGTTGACGGTTCAAGCCTTTTTCACCCAATATTCATTTACAGGAATTTGACCAGTGGAAAGAAACCTGGATGTGGAATGCAATACATTGAGTATTTCGTGAGAATGTGGTTCCTACAAGAATAACATTTTCCAGACTTGTGCTTTTTCTGTTGAAGTCATTATTGAACTTTGATGTTCCTTTGCAAGCACTTCAGGTAGACGTCTCAAGCTAGGAGTTTGTGTATATGACCATTTTTCCCTCTCAGTATGTTCTGAAGATAAAAAAATAAATAAAAAAATTTCGCCCGTGTCCAATAACGTAGGCTGCTGAGGTGGTACAACATGGAATGAGATTTCTGGGATTTGATTTCCAAATATTTGGTGTTTATTAGTTCGTGTAGATACACGTTTTAGTTAGATTCTTGCTGATTATGTATTTTGATGCTTTAAAAAAAAAAAAAAAAAAAAAAAAAAAAAAAAAAAAAAGTGGTGAGTGAAATCCAGTTTGTTGCATGGTATTAGAGCAAATAGAGGTCTTGTATTTAAGTCTCCCCTTCATACATTTATGATAATCTAGGTGTAAAGCCTTTCTTGAAAAAATGAATTTCAGCCGCAGTAAGGGTGCATGTTGAGAATATAGTTATAGATAAATAATAAATGAATTTGTTTGCTCTTTCATAGTTTAAGCATCCAGACAAGATTATTTAAAATAACAGTATGTCCTGGTAGGAGGGCTATAAAGAATGGAGAGTACTCCTTTGTGGGAAAATGAACTTGAGCGGGGTAATACGCTGGACACTGGTTTTCTACCTCATTTTGGCACATGCATTGCCAGATCTGTTAATGATCAATATCCAACCAATAAGACAAATCAAGCAAGGTTCACAAGAAACAAGAAAAGTTCGAATGTGCTTGTTTGATAATGAGGAATCTCCTAAACAATAGCTTGACAAGTGTTGCTAATCAAGTGGTATATAAGGATCACAAGACAGACAAATTTACTCAAAACTAGTTTATCAGCATTATTATCTCTACAAAATTTCAGATCGTGTTGGCTATACGCTCTGCGCAGCATGTCAAAGAAGCAAGTTCCTGTCAAATAATCACAATGATAAAATCTTGTCAATTTGGTTTATAACATCTCATTATATATTTTCATTATGTTGAGATATGCCTTAATATCGAGAGGTGTGGGCTAAAATGAACTATTTTAGCAGTCAATTAGATTGTTCTTTTAGCATCATTGACCAAGTATGGAGAATAAGGGGAAAAAAGATGTGATGGAAGAAGATTTGTGCACACTTCTTTTTGTTCATGAATAAACTGAAGCTCTACGAAACAGTATTTATACTTTATACAAAACAAGATGTGATGTTACAGGTGCTTAGGAAATTACACTCGTTAAAAAAAAAAAAAAAAAAAAAAACAACGTACATGTCAAAGATTATATACTTCAAAAAAATTACATACTTTGTGACCAAAAATAATTTAAAGGACCCTTGAATTTTAAGAATATTTCGTCTTAATGTTACAATATTTATTGATTTAATTGATTTTTCAGAAATTGACCCCAAATGTTCCATAATTGTGTTATTAACCCATATTTTACAATTATTCTTTTTTAAAAATCTAAGCATGCCCAACTTATTCTCAACCCTAAGTAATTAGGGATGACAATGGGCAAGAGCAATCATTAACATCTTGTCTCGTGAGATATTTTTGGAAGTGGAGTGGGGATTAAATTTCTCCATCTATTGCTTCCGTTTAATTAATTCGTTAATTAAATTTAATATTATTATATATTTATTAAATATGAATTAAATTGAAAAACCTAAAAATAAAATAAACTAGAAACAATTCTGGATGGATTGAAATATTCAGGGTTTGGATGAGCTTCAGCCATTGAGCTCAAGTACGAAAGCCATGAAATTCGAAAGAACCTTACTACACTTAAGGGTTGGTTCACAGAATTCATATAGAGGTAGGGATGTCAACGATCCAAGCCTCAAAATTTTGGCTCGAGCTTGGCTCGGTTAAAATGGTCGACCTTTTTTACGAGTCCGAGTCGAGCCGAGCCAAAAAATTTCTGCTCGGTCCGAGCTTTCAGCTCGGGCTTTTCTGAACCGAGTCGGGCAGACTTTTTTTTTTTTTTTATCTGTTTGGCTGCTAGCTGCCTTAAAAGGCAGAATTTTCTGCCTTAAAAAAGCAGCCAGTTTGCTACCTTTAAAAAGGCAGCAATAAGGTACCGACCCGCTGGTACACAAGTATCAAAATTCAAAAATGAATAACATAGTTGCTGCCACCGCAATACATGTAGAAACTATGTACACTTAGCATTTTTCAATTCGAAATACAAAGTGTTTGACAATTATTAAAATTAATTTTTTGAGAAAAATAAATCATGAAATAATATTTTTTGGGTTTATGTGTAGAATATTTATCTTAACAATGAGATTGTAAATGAGTTGAGGAATAAAGTTGTTTCAAGATTGTAAACATGGGCAAAACACTCAAGAGGGAACATTATAGACGCCGGAATAGACCGTGAGAGCCTAAGAGAGGGAGAATGAGTGTCAAGATTCATGAAACAATGAGTGTGGCACAATTTCAGGGTTTTATTTTGGATGGAATTTTGGAGAAGAAACTTTATGAAAAATATGCTACGCCGTGGCCTATACCTGATGAAAATAATCGTAGGCTATTCGAAGAACTGAATGGGAGTCTGCAGATTCTGTTCCAAAGAAAGAAATTAATGTCTTTACGGAGCTGGACAAATATGGGGAAGTGAGGTATGGGGGAAAGGCTGGTTGTGGAAATGAGCTTTGAAAGGCGCCATGGGTTGATTCAATACAATTTGGCTAATTATAGAAATGTGCTATTTTACTGTTTATATATAAATAGATAGTGATTCCTCAAATTCTACTCTCTTTCTGGTTTTTCTCCGATCCAACCGTTCTTCCACACACATTTTTCCCCCTCACTTGAATGCAATACGTTTCTCTATCCATATTTTCATATCAATTTTTTTGATCTCTCCTTATTCAAAATTGGGTTCTGGGTGGGTTTTTCTTGTCGAAAATCATATATAAGATATAGATTATGGGTACTCAGCAGACACTGATCTACAGCTTTGTGGCGAGAGGCACGGTGATATTAGCAGAATTTACGGGATTCAAGGGGAATTTCATCGGCATTGCCTCCCAATGCCTGCAGAAGCTGCCGGCATCCAACAACAGGTTCACTTACAATTGCGATGGCCACACCTTCAATTACCTTGTGGAAAATGGATTCAGTATGAACCCTCCGTTTTTGATAATTCATTTACAATTTATTTATTTTTTATTGGTTTGAATTTGAGCGTTTTTGTTTGGTTTTGATTTGATCTTTGTGGTCTGTGATCATTTTCTTTGATTTGTGTGAATAAATATGGGGATAAAGAGTAAATGATTTTCCTCTGATCCTACTTGATGGTAGGGAAAAGGAAAGAATTATGGATCCAATATTTCACCTCAATCCATTTTCTCAAGAAACACTTACGCTTTATTTTGTAGCCTATTGCGTTGTTGCCATTGAGTCTGCTGGCAGGCAAATTCCGATTGCGTTTCTAGAGCGTGTTAAGGATGATTTTAACAAGAGATATGGAGGAGGAAAAGCCACAACTGCAGGTGCCAATAGCCTGAAAAAGGAATTTGGGTAATTGCTTTTTTCACATTTTACATATTTCTTTCCTTTTTGTGTGGGCTTTGTCGAACACCCTGTTGCTATGCTAGGCCAAAATTGAAAGAGCATATGCAGTACTGTGCTGATCATCCTGAAGAAATTAACAAACTTGCTAAAGTCAAGGCTCAGGTATCTGAAGTAAAGGGTGTCATGATGGAAAACATCGAGAAGGTACCAAGTTTTCCATGTTTACTTGGTATTTGAAAGTTTTGCTATTCCTCATGATGCTAATTGTTTTCCTCGTATATTTAGGTTCTTGACCGAGGCGAGAAGATTGAGCTGCTTGTTGATAAATCTGATAATCTCCGATCACAGGTTAGTCCGAGGAAGCCATATTGAAATTGCATTTAATCCACTCCTTCGAGTGTGTCAAGTTCTTCTTATCTTTAGTGACACATAAATTATGTTTTCGTTCTGAAATTTGATAGATTTTTGTGTGTTTTGACGGGTTTTCAGGCGCAGGATTTTAGGAAACAGGGGACCAAGATTAGGCGAAAAATGTGGTTCGAGAATATGAAGATTAAATTGATTGTGTTTGGTATCGTTGTAGCTTTGGTTCTCATCATCATTCTGTCTGTTTGTCCTGGCTTCAAGTGTGCATAGGAGAACTCACTTAGGATTGAGTTTTCTAGGACGATATATTTACTGGGATAGAAGGCTCGGGTTTATCGTGGGATGATTTCTGTCCTCCTTTTTCTACAATTTTGAAGTTCCATTCCCCTATTCCATTTCCCTCTTGATCAAGAGCTTTCATTTTTGGTGGCTTTGTAATTTTGGATCTAATGTATAGATTATATAGTGAATGATGCATCCCCTTCATATTGTAAGCCTGTTCTTCTGATATCCTATCAGATTCCATATATTTGTGTTTCAACATGAAGATTATATGACTTGCTTGTTTCTAGGAGGAAGTTTTGCGGGTGAAAATTTCTATTTTTTTGAATTAATTTTAGGCGTGATGAAATTGAATCAGACAAAACTAAGCCCTATTTGTCACTCATTATTTCACATTCTATCACATTATTCTACGGTACTCATTTTCAACAACACATTTTTCATTAAAATAATATTATACACAAACTAAAAACTTTTCATTCTTTTTTAATCACACATTTTTCATCAATCTACTATTTCTTGATACGTTTTTCAAAATTAAATGAGTTCAAACACCCTAATATTCATTGGTTCGATACTTTTCCAGAATCTGTCCAAATCGGATTGCATAAAAATCCAACTATTTTAAATTCGTTGGGTTGATCCTTTCCAGATTCGATCCAAGTTGGACGTCGTAAAACTCTTAACTATTTCACATATAATTGCTTGGATGATGCTTGCGTAATTTTTGAAGACCAATCTCTTCAAATTAACATGTGAAATGCATGTTTTGAGCCTACAAATACTTCTTATACTTAGCCCACGTTTGTTTCCAAATTTTTTGCCTCATTTTAACGGCTTTTAGGACCTTCGAATAGGTAGCAAACCTTTTTTTTTTTTTTTCTTTATCAGAATGGGACTCATTTGCTGCAAAGAAAAATGGTCAAAAAAGTTATTCTTGCATTCAATAATGGAACCAGATAGGGGCTTTAAAAGAGTTGCAAAAATTCACAATTATGTCATTAATGATTAGTTTTCCTAATGTTTTTAGATACAATATGTTTAAAAAAGCATCTAAGTCACACGAAACAATTAGTATTTAACTAAATAAAAATCAACAATTAACTTTAATAATATATTTTACGAATCTACAATTTTTTAATCACACATTTCATCAATTTTTATTAAAATTCACTAAAAATTCCCACCCAAAAGGGGCTATATATCAAAAGAAAAGTTTCCGAATATTTATGAACCACGAGGACACATTTCAATATGCAATATGGCAAAAAAAAAAATTATAAAAATTTATATACCGTATTATGAGCTGCGTGACGGTACTTTGACCTCATTTTGGGTTACTATATTTCGATTTGTCTCGAAAGGGTTATATAGTTAATTACCTATGGATTAATTATTATACTTTAATTTTACGTCAGTTTAAGCCAAGCTACGATTCAAGTTATTTTTCATTCTGCACGTCTGTGTGATATGAATTTGTTAGTTCTATTTCCTTCTAACTCAAAAGTTGTCTAAATTTGAAACATAATTAAAGTATAAGGATCCAATCGATAGAAAATTAAACTATAGTGACTCAATTGACAGTAACCCAATTGAACATTGGGTCAAAGTATAATGACCAACAATATCCATTTCTATAAATATAGATAATTCAAAAGATCAGGGACCTATGTTGCAAATAACTTAAAATCGTGATCCCGGTTTATTTTGTCTCCCAAGTCGCACTACATTATTTAACCCGTACAAAGCCTGAGGCGATAGCCGGAGCAACTTCTCAGTTCTCGCTTTCGCCGTCTCTCTCTGGTTTCGATACTTGGTACGTTTCTTCCTATTTGTTCATTGTTATTTTTATTATTAAATGACTCTTTCTCATTCGTTGATATTGACCAATTTTTAGAAAATTAAACTCTTTCTTCGTCATAGAAATAGAACTGAATTGCTATTTCGGTCACACAGACTTTTGTATGTACGTTTTGTTATTGTTAATTTTCTTTTGTCTAGTTGAACGTTTCAAATATGTGTAATTTCACCCTACCCATTTTGTCAAATGTTAATTCTTTTAATTTTTAGTTGAATTCTGAAAGCGGAATCTAGTTGTCTAAGAAAAGTACTATGTAAAAGTATATAGGCAAGTAATTTTGATTTTTTTTAAATTCATATTCTCTTGCTTTTAGGGCAGTTCTTCGCTGCTGATTCTTTGTTGTTATTTAGGAAGTAAAACTTAAAATGGTAGAGCTGAGCTCTGTATCTAGTTTGACTCCAATTGCTCCTTCACAAGATGCATCTGAACCAAAACAAAACAGTGCTACTCTTTATGGTGTTGTGCAACCTTCCTTCTCGTACTTGAATGTGAACAATCCACCTTCTAGAAGTTCACAGCAGTCATCTGCTAGTCCGGTAAGTAATTGCAAAAAAAGAAAATATTGTATTTACTTAAATATACAAAGGGTTGTTCATTGTGTTCTCTTTATTAAATCCCTTCCCAGTCATCTTCAGCATCCATTGCCATTGATTCTGCGTTGGTATATTGAGCAAAAAATGAAGGATTGTAAGCGGAGAAAATCAAAGAAGAGAAGAAAGAGAAAGGGAGAAGGATATGTTTGCAGGAGTGGTTTGGTTTGTGGAGTGTGGAGCTTCACCAGATGGAAGAGGTTTGGGGTTCAGGGTATGTTGTGTATTGGGTTACTGCGAAGAGGGGGTGGGGCTCCAGAATGGTGGACGATAACTATTTTCGTATTTGATTTTTTATTTCTTTTTGTGTTTGTATCCTTTTAAGTATTAGAATACAATTTTCTTTTTACACACACCAGATTGATGGACACCATCCACGGGGACTACACATGCCAATAAGTGAAAGGTTGGGGATAGCATCTTGAAGAAACAAAGGTAGAGGAAAGAAGTGCAAAAAGATGGTAAAGGTGAAGGCAATTTATTTGCCTTAATAGACTAGCTAATGCCACGAAGTGTAAAGCCATTTCTTTGTTATTTTCTCTTAAGAAAAATTTCAGAAGCCTCTGCACAAATAATATCGTGAATAACCTAATAAAGTAACGTTGAGTTCCAAAGATATATGCTTTATTCAAATGTACTGAAATTGAATCGTTGTTTTAGCTACTTTGCGTGAAACTAGTACATCAATATATTGAGACAGAATTTTGTCCATGAAACGTTCAATATTCATTGTGGTTGTGTTATATCCTTACACTTGTATCTGTCATCGCTGTTGATGGATTTCCACTTACTGACCAGAACAATAAGTTATGCTTGTATCAATTGATAGTTTTGATATACTTTCCTGTTTGATTTCCATCAGTGGAGTTGTCCAACAGTCCAAGATCAGATGTTCGAATGCTTGACATATCTGTTGAAAGGCTATGATATTAGAAACAAAGTAAAGAAGAAAATGATAACTAGTTTGAACTTGAAATGATTAAGCCCTTGTCTGGGAGGGCTTCTCAGCAGAGAGGTGACCGTTGGCAACAAATTTATTACCGTTGCCAGCCAACATTTTTGACCCATCCTCTCACGGGTGGGTCCCAACTGACCACCCAATGGTCATAATTGCAATTTTAATCAGGTTGAAAAATCTGTGCCAGACAGCCCCTAAGATATTATTGTATACCAATAATTGGCTAGGATTTTATATCCTTAATAAATGCATCCTTCACTTCCTAAGGATCTTGCTCAGTTGATTTCCTGATCAGTTTCTATATGAAGGGTCTGTAAGCTCTTTCTTCACTGTAATGATATGAGATGGCCTTTTTTTGCCATCATCTAAGAAGCTTTGGATCTTTTCTTTGGTAGATGAAAGATAGCCTAAAAAGTGATGCCAGATACAAGGCTGTTAAGCACGAGGACAGAGAGAGGTCATTTAATGAATATATATCTGAGCAAAAGGCTGCTGAAAAATTGATAGAGGGGAAGGAAAAGACAAAGCATGATGAGGAGGTTAGAGAATTTTGTCTTAGCTATTACTGCATTGCAACTTATATTTGTATATATGTTTTTATTTTTACTCTGCTTTCTATACTTGTTGTGCTTCTGATTTCATTACTTGTTAATTTCTCGTGCAAAATTGTATTCTTGCCCTGCACAAATTTCTCTTTTATTTCATGGTCTGGATTTGTCAGAAATTTTTCTCTTTCCTTGTCTGTTATCTTCCACTTTTCTCTCTGTCACTATGTGCACACAAACTACCCGTTTTGATTTGGTTGGTTTATTATATGGCAGGGTTAATCGGGATGGAAATATTAAATTGCAAACAAATGAAAGGATTGCATTCTATAATTTCTCCCAAAAGTAGCTGATTTTTTATTAAATTCAATCTGGTTACAAATTTTGTGACTGCCTCCAGACTATTAATTGGGTGGTGATATTTGAAATTCTTATCAGAAAGTTTTTAATCAGCAATTTACATTTAACTTGGATATGATGCTTTACAAATTCTTGCTTGTTAGTTTGTCACAAACACACATCTTGGATTTTATGTTTAGATATTTTGGGCTCTTGCAAGGGATTACTTATTTGAAGTTTAATTTAGCAATCTAAATATCTATCCATGTCGATCACTCATTTTAATATGTTCATTTTGGGTGGTAAGGCCAAGCTGAAAAAGGAAAAAGAAAAACCACTTGAACTTGGGGGGACACGGTGTTATAAATCTTGAAGATTGCATTATTATTGTAGTTACCATATTTATGTATTGCCTTAGTTTAGAGATACTCTAATTAGGCCACTAATTTAGGACTAATTGTCTCATCTCCTAATTTAGGAGATCCCCTTCCTTTTATCCCCTTTCCTATTGTGTTATAAATTGAGGATGTAACTTAGTCGAATAACACACAGAAATACAGAAATTATTTCTGCTTTTACACGGCTTTGCAGAAAATGTAGGATTATTCAATGAGAATTTCTTAAATGAAGTAACTTATCCTAGCCTTTTACCATGTTTCCTTTTTATTCTTTAGTTAAGTTCTTGTTCAGTGTCCTGCATTGAAGGGCTTGCTCATCTGTATAGATTCAGCTTAGGTTTTTGAGACGATTCAATTTTCTCATGCCTAAAAGCTGATAAAACTGTACTACATGCATATATGTGAACCTACTTCCTGTGTGTACAAGATCTACATTGTTGTGTTGGCAACTGCTTCACCGAATAATAAAAGATGTCATTGTTATTTGGCACAATACCTTTGAAAGAAATGCTTGTGGTTGGTAGAGAGTAGAGAAGATTAGTCTAAATTCTTGCCTGGTAGATACACTCCATAAACATTATACTAATATCTACAGCCCGTGGGGGATGTATCCTGCCTAAATGTATTTCCATTGAAGGAAGATGTTATGTTTGACTTTCAGATTCACAGCTTGTTTGGGAGTGATTTTTTCCCCCAAAAAATTGATTTTTTTACTGTTATTTTATTATTACAGCCGTCATATTTGACTTCTTCTCTTACAGGTGGACCTCACTTTTCTCCTAACGGTCAAAAAATCAATTCTCAAAATCACTCCCAAAGAGGCTATCAATTAACCTGAGTCAACCTTCATCCCAAGTGTCAAACTACACTGAAACTACTGCCACTTATACGTATTTTTAATGTGAAACTTGACCTATGGAAGTAAAATCTGATGTCCATCTGGGTCAGCTGGAATGGTACGTAAATTCTTCAATGTAAACTGTACACAAAGATTCTGATTAAAATTCTAACATATGCTTTGTGTATAACTGCTTTTCTGCATCTGTGGATTGAAGATTTTTTAAAGATGCATATGATAGAAATTCAAAGTATCGTCAATTGCTAGACTAAGCATATCACTGGAAATGAAGTGCATATAACTTGAAATGAAAGAACGGGATGATTACATATTTGGCATTGTGGATTCTTACCCTCATCTTCCTCTTAGTTTACTGTATTTGCTTCTTTAGTGTAATGGTGAAAAATTATCACACCGGGATTGATCCTTAGCATTACAAGTAAAGGTGGCCAGATATTAAAATTGTGGTTATTGATTGTTTATCGTTTTCACACGGTATATGCTCATTTTATATGTGATGTGATGCGTATGTGTGTGTGTCACCTGACTATTGATTTAAGAGATATCACAAGTATTTGCATTATGTTTATAGGAGAAACTGAAAGAAAGAGAACGAGCATTATGCAAGTGAAAAGAAAGAGTAGCAAGAAGTGGAGAGGGTGAGAACTAAAGCTCATAGAACAGAGGCTGTTGAATCTTATAAAGCTTTATTGGTAGAGACAATAAAAGATCCTCAGGTATTATATACTATGTTAGTTTTTTTTTT
>NW_019229877.1:180270-181185 GCF_002742605.1 Olea europaea var. sylvestris
TTTGTTTATAGCTAACTAGCTTATAAAGGTTTATGTTATGAATGTTCTAGACATGAAACTCACCATTCATTTCTTCTGTTTCTTCAGTTTCTACAACTTTCGGATTATTTTCATTGTTCTCACTTTAGCTTCCTCTCGTATTTACTTGCCTTCATCCTTCTCTTGAATGAAGTTGTTTTCAATCATCTGTAACATATTGAAAGTGGAGTACATTTTATTTTTCCATAGAATCCTTCTCCAGTTCGATAGTGTCTTCCTCTTTTGTATGTTTGAAAGTTATTTAACCCAGATATCACCATCTGCTTTACCACTCTTCCGTTTTCCTGGGAATCCTTGACGATAATCAACTTTGCTTTGCCTCCTCCGTATGGTTGTCATTGTTTTCATTTCTTTTCTGCTTATCATGCATTATGGCATTAATATGTTTTTTTAAGTTAGTCCAACAAGCAATTCCTCCTGTAATATACTTCCAGTCATATCCTTAGGGTAAGTGTTCTTTTATATCCGACTTCCTTCTGTGGTTGTAGAGGTGTGTGGTGGATATAAGTGTGGATGCGTCTTCTCGAGAAACGGAAGATGGTAAGACAGTTGTTAATTCTTGGTCGACAGCCAAACAACTCTTAAAGAACGATCCCCGTTATAACAAGATGCCAAGGAAAGATGGAGAATCCTTGTGGTGGCGACATGCTGAGGAAATTCAGAGGCAAAAGTTGGTACGCAATCAAGAATCAGAGAAGCATGCATAAGGAAGAAGTTGAAGCTCTGTTGGTTCTGATAAGTACTCCTCTGGGTCAAGGAAAACTACTCATGACAGTGAATGACCATGCCATCGCAGGAAACTACTCATGACAGTAAATGACCATGCCATCGAAGGATTTCAACCTTACTCCGCGGGACAGAGAAGGGGATCTAGTT
>NW_019229877.1:182602-186175 GCF_002742605.1 Olea europaea var. sylvestris
AAAAAAAAAAAGAAAACCATTGATCTTCTTCTTTGACCAAACTAGGAATTTAGATGGGAAAGAACATATATGGTCGAAAATTGGTTTTCTTCACAATTCTTGACTTTTGATGTCTAGTGGTCGATCAAATGGATCAAGCATCAACAATGTGTCCATCAATTTAGAGATTGATGATGTTGGATAGTGCATTAATTAGAAATTATTTCGACGAAAAAAAGTTGAGATTTAACTGTCAATTTGAATGACATTTAGCAACAATTGTAGAAGGTAGAAATCTACCTCCTGCAAATGAGGTTATTGCCAATTGCTTTTGTGGCCACTATGATGGTATTTGGTGTCAAGGGTGGTGGTAGATGGCAAGGATGAATTTTGAGAAGAAAACTTTTCCTTTTTCTATTTTATACCGAATCAATTTCCTTCTATTTTTGGATATTTTAGCTAAATAGTAAGAGTATATCATATGACGGACTTTTTAACTGTCAAATATTTTGACGGAAATTGTTACCGCGGACAAATTTTGGTAAAAAAAAAAAAAACTTAAATGTTGGGGACTGTTCTGCTAATAAATGAATGTTTAGGATGAAATCGAGACAAATACCATAAGTTAGGGACTAATATTGAAATTTGTCCCTAAATCTCATACATGGCTCTCTTTCATCCATTCATAGCTCTGCTCCGACAACACTCAAAAGGAAGCGATCAAAGGCCAAATCAACAATTAAAACAAGCTTCTTTTTTACAGGTATATTAGTTCTTCAACTTGTTTCATTACAAAGTTTTAGCCAAAGAATAAGAAAGAAAACCAAGATAAATTCAGCTCAAGTAATATATTTTTAGCTTGTTTCTTGTTTAATTTTACCAATAAAAAAAAAAAAAAAAAAGAGGAAAGTAAAAGATCACATTGGTTGAACTTTAAGCAATTGGGCATGGCATTTTTCGAACGAGTGAAAAGGAAATGAATTTTGTGGCAAGAAACCCCATTAGAGGATAAATAGTTGGAGTTATCTATTTATTAGAATTATTCTTTTTTACTTTTACAAAATGTCAAAATCTCCTCCATTTTCAAGTAAATGGGTAGTTATCATAAGTCAGAATCAATTAAGCAAACTTTGTTTGCATGTGATCTTCTTTTTCCTTTTGTTCATTTTCTCTGCTACCAAGAGAGCTTGATGTAATTTCTATTTGATGATTCCGTATAGTACTTTGCGGATCTAATAGGATTTCATGTGTGTAGTATTGTTGTTATGGCAAGAAAGATGTTGATTGATGGGGAGCTGGAAAAGCCCAATGAAGAGAAGACTCAATATGACTTTGATTTGTTTGTGATTGGTGCTGGCAGTGGTGGAGTTCGTGCTTCTCGGTTTTCAGCGCAATATGGAGCCAAGGTTTAATTACGGGAAAAGCCTACTCTAGTATATAATATATGGTGTTGCATTGTTGTAGTTGGTGTTTCTTAATCACGTGTAAATGCTGTAGAGGTATATTCATGACCTTGAGTTGTAGAAGATTCAAAAATTAAGTATATAAGGCTAAACTGGCTTTGGTGCCTTAAGCCATCTGTAGTTTTGTCATGATTTTGACTATTGAATGATCTTTAATGCATTTTCTTCCCCCCATTTTGTTTCACTTTAATAGGAAGTAAGATCTGAAGTAGTATGGGGTTTGTAAACAAAAATAGGGGTTTAGACAATAAATGGGTTTTCCATCTGCCTAACCATGTTTTTCACTGTAAATATTATTTATTTTTTTCCTCACTGACATAGGAAAGTTCAACAAGATAGTATTTCTGGTTGGTCTTAATTCAAACTGATGGAGAAAGATTTCCAAATCCTGTGGGTATTAGATTTCGATTGTCAAGGTTCAGTTTGGAGACATTCAGAACTGTTCCAGGGTTGTGAATAGTATTGAAGAACAGTACTTTTAAAAATCAGTATTGTTTTGAAGCCAAATGGTGGCAGGATCCCATTAGGACTCTTTATTAGCAATACATAAAAGGTTAATCCGCTCTGACCTAAGAGCAGAAATCTAGAATTGAGGTGGTTTGAGTGAAACCAAGCAATCATAATAGAGAGAAACTTTATTCAAGTAAAGAGCGTTCATATAGCCACCCCAATTTACTGGGAAGAAGGTTTAGTTTCTTCTTGTATTATCAGAATAAAGAGATTACAATAGTTTTTAATACTTCATAGCTTATCTTTTTAGAAAAGGTATGCTTCTAACTAGAAAGTAAACACATATAATTTCCAGATCAATCTATATTACTAAGGTCTCCTAATAAAATCCAAAAGGATACAAAATATTAATCTAAGATTCAAGGACCAAAGTTATTGCAAATCTAAAAAATTATATAAAAACCCTCGTCATCTAATTGCAAATAATCAAACTTGAGGAAAATACTTTATAGTCACCCTGGATACTTTCATTTGACCAACTGGACTTCTTTCTTGTCATAGAACCCACAATCGTTTTTAGAGTTTCAAAATTCTTCCATTATTTGCATAGCCCAGAATCTACTGTGTTAACTTAGTTGTATGTTAGAAATCTTCCCATCATTTATGATTGTTTCTTTCAAGTCTTTTTATGGTTATGTTCATTCCCTGCCAGGACTTTTTTATTATTATTCTGTTGCTGATGAAGTTTGAATATGTTATCAGGTCGGGATATGTGAGCTTCCATTTCATCCTATCAGCACTGAAGTTATTGGAGGAGTTGGCGGAACGTAAGTCTGCCTAGTAATAGTTGTAGATTTTTCTTATTTTGGTATAAAAACATCCTCTTTCAGATGATGTCATGAACATATATAGATGTCAAATATATGCATATAGAGGAGCTTGCTGTGCCTTCATAGTTAGCTGGTCCAGAATTGTCTGTTGTTAATATACGCTTCTTTCCTTTCATGAATATCTGAGTTTGATTTTTTTGGCAAGTTTGGAAAAAGGGGGATGAAGATGATGCTAAGAAACTAAATTTTTTGTGTTTCAGGTGTGTTATTCGTGGTTGTGTTCCTAAAAAGATTTTGGTCTATGGTGCATCCTTTGGATCTGAATTGGAGGTGAGATTATGACTTGATAAGACGAAGAGATGATATGGGGTGAATGTGTCTTGAAAAATTAAGACGAAGAGATGATATGGGGTGAATGTTTCTTGAAAAATCTCTGTTCAAATTCTCATTATTTTCTTTTCTCTGGTACGTTAGCAAGTTATGTTTTGAAAATGTGTATTGAAAAGTCTGTTGAAATTAATATTGCCTTCAAGTTCTTCTTTTCAAATTTGGCAGGGAAGGTAATATAACAGTTGAGAGAAGAATGCTCAGAAATGTCTGAAAAATGTTGTTTTTAGTCAATATTCAGAGAGTGAATGTTTATATCAGTGCCAAAGGTTTACCTATCAAAAAATATCAGTGCCAAAGGTCTCATAGAGTTTATTGGTTTATATATCTGATTGGTGATATGTCAAATTTTGAAATACTGCATGAGATTCTCTCTCTCTCTCTCCTTTTTTTTTTTTTTTTTTTTTTTAATTTTTTTTTGGGGAAAATTTTGGGGGGGAAAAAACATATTTTAGTTTTTTTTT
>NW_019229877.1:186197-214430 GCF_002742605.1 Olea europaea var. sylvestris
CATGAGATTCTCTCTCTCTCTCTCCTTTTTTTTTTTTTTAATTTTTATTCGGGAGAAATTAAGGGGGGAAAAAACACATTCTAGGTCTTGTATTATTATGTGACCTATAATTTGTATCAAGTTTGTCATTATTAGGAATTTTTTGTTTAAATTATATCGCACCACAAGTGAACCATCTACGAAGGCATTAAAATGATAAATGGCACGTACACGTGTAATCCAATATAAAAATATGTCGAGATGCACTTGTACACTTCAAAAGGAGACGTGATGTTACAGTCCACAAAAAAAACCAACCCATAGTTGAACAAAAAACTAAAAATAAAGAAAAACTATGCTGTATGCTCCCAATTTGATGTCGAATTTCAAAAATATACTCTGCCACCTTCTCAGTGCCTTCCCTGCTCATACATTTTTCCTCTTTTCTGACACTTTCATATCTACTTTAAACTTCATATTAGTGAATGTTTGCCTCTCCATAGAAATCTTGGCAAAAACAATGACAAAAACTGCATGATGCAGAACTATGCAAACAATCGACATCATCAGCTGAGTTGTTTTCTTTCTGGGGTGAGTAACGTCTAGGTAATTGAGAACTCTGCTACGAAGGCCTAAAAGAAGGCAATGGCTTTAGGAGACCTTTGGTGTCTTGCCGTAGGAAATTCGCTAGTTTGAGTATTCATCACTGAATCATGAGCATTTTTACAATGATTTTTTCCTTTTTTTTTTTTTTTTTTTTTTTTTTTTTTTTTTTGGCTATTGTGTATGGACCACAGTGGTATGGTGACACGTAATGGTGTTATAGCATGTCAAAGTCCTTGGAAAATCAAATTCATATTTATGTGTTATGGATGAATGAGAAATTAAAAATTAGTGCTGACTGCAGTTTCAGTCGTTTTAATTTTGGAAACCCAGTTGATTTTACTACATTGTTACTTTGCGATTCCAATATTTTGAAGCAAATTAAATATCAGTCCAATTCGGAATCATGTGGAAATGAGGAGTCTTGGTGTCCTATCAGTGGCAATGATTTGAACTAGAGAGAATGCTTATCTACGGCAATATCTTGTCAACAACTACTGAATGAGAGAGAAGGCTAGTAAAGATGTTTAGCACGTCGTTTGAAAACGCATATCAGGGTCCTTTGTTTTTTCATTTCCCAGAGTTAGTGGTGAATTCGTAATTCCACCTATTTTACAGTGGCATGTGAGTCCTTTTGCACAGGTTGAATCAACCTTATTTGATATTCATGTTGGATGCCACGTTCATATGTGTTCATTAATTAATAGCCTTTTAGATGACTCATTGAATATATGATATAATTGGCAGAAAATATTCATATGTTAACCAAATTGATACAAATTGCCACTCCAAAATTGAAAAGGCCTGCAAATTTCACGCTTTTTTGAAAGTTTTCCCTTTTTCATAATTAGAACCTGTGTTCTAGTTTATTAAATTCACAATAGTGATAATAGCTGGGCCTTATAGTACAAAGTAAAATATTTTGATTGATTTATACCTCTGGTTTTACAGGACGCAAGGGGTTATGGATGGGAACTTAATGAGAGAATTGATTTCAATTGGAAGAAACTTTTACTCAAGAAGGTAAGTAGAATATATTGTCATTTGTTCTTTTACATGTTAAGGGCTGTACATTATTTGCCTTACAGAAACATCAATATTTTCAATTAAGCACAATTGCATTTTTCCGAGCCATCTGTACAGAAATAAGGGTAATGGATACCTCAATTATCAAACATTCATTTATAGTTTAGAAAGGATTAAAGAGGCATTAGAGTTTGAATCTAGTTTAGAATTATGATTAGTTCTTTTTTGGGCAACAGGCTAGTTTTGACACTGGGGTTTTCTTTTTGAAGTTTCGAGAAATACCTTGCTAATATAAAAGAATTAATCGTGGTTTTATGTTCTACTTGATTTTGGGTAAATATCAATATCGTGATCTCGATTCAATTAATTCATTTTTGTCAATGTCATCTGGCTCCTGCTAGCATGCTGATAATAATTTATATTGATGTTAATGTCATTATTTTTGTTCTTATCATCTTTTGTTTTTAACTTCATCATTGAGATGATCATTAATGTTTCTATAAGCGTGTTGATTATTTATTGGCCCCCATGTTAGTGGTTTCACAGAAAATTCCCCTCCCTAAATAGATTTTTATGGAAAAGGGAAATGTGGATCTTTGTAATGTAAATTTCTCTATTTACACTTTACAAGGTCTATCTGAACATTGACTACTTTAATGACATTTTCTAAATTTTTTATAATATTTTTCTTTATATCCATTTTCATGTTTCATCTTTATTACTGATGTGCAGACAGAGGAAATAGTTAGATTAAATGGAATCTATAAGCGGATGCTTGCAAATGCTGGAGTTAAACTATTTGAAGGAGAGGGAAAAGTTGTTGGTCCTAATGAAGTTGAAGTGAACCAACTGGATGGCACCAAAATAAGCTATTCAGCAAAACACATTCTGATTGCAACTGGAAGTAGGGCTCAACGTCCAGCTATTCCTGGACAGGTTTGTATGGTGTTTTAAAATATAGTTTGCTCTATTAGTGATTGGCGCTATGATTCATTTGCATAGAATTGATCTTTCAGCTTTCTTGTATTTTAATTCATGTCTAACTTGAATTTTTTGCTTAAGATGGGATACTATATGTTGTAACTATGTGATAACTTTTTACAACAAATTTCGGTTTCTATCTGACACCTCTTACCTCCTTTCTACTATTCTTTTTAATTTCCTCTAATTCCCATTCAGTTTTGATGGATACCTTTGACTCTTCCTTTATCTGGAGGGAATATTGATGTGTATGCTTATATTTTTGGTTCACGTGTAGGAACTGGCTATAACATCTGATGAGGCATTGAGCTTGGAAGAGTTGCCTAAGCGAGCTGTTATACTTGGGGGAGGGTATGCTACCTCTTCTTTGTTACATTGAATTTGTTTAGTGTTCTTAAAAGATATAAATGATTCATGTTTCTTTTGACGTGTAGGTACATAGCTGTTGAGTTTGCTTCAATATGGCGCGGGATGGGTGCATCAGTGGATTTGTGCTTCAGAAAGGAGCTTCCTTTAAGGTTATAAAGTTTACTTGATTGTCAACTCTTTGCAATTTCTGTTTCTGTGGCTGCCTGGTATTGTAGTGAAGCTTCTGAGATCTATATCTACATGAAACTATGCAGTAGATGGACTAATGTTGACTGCGAAAATTTAGGCTCAGACTGTGATACTTAACTTAGCCCATGTTTGACTAATGTTTATTAATAGTTTACAAGAGGTCAAATCACTTTTTATGTACACATTTCTTGGGACCCGCAAGTACTACCCACTTTTTCATGACTAATTTCTATTTGTTTATGATTTAAACTATAAACACATCCCAAAAGGCTTTAAATTGAAATTTTCATGAGATACTATATGTTATGATTTATATTAATTTGCTTAAAAGTTTTTTAGTTTATGAATTCAGTTTACATTAAATTATTTTTCAAATTTTCCATCTTTTTAACCACACATTTTTCCAAAAAAATCACTATTATAAAACACTTTTTTTTTTTTTTTTGTGTCTAAAACCTCATTTTAATGGAGCCCGAGCAGGGGATACATATGTTTAAGATAACTTCTATTGATTGAGAATTTGATTGAAATTGAGTTTTGTTTTTGCTTTTTCATTTTCCATCACTTTTTGAACGGTCCAATATGTGCAAACGGCAATACTATTGAAGCCCCTATCTGTGTACTACTAGTTGTTAAGTCATGAGTGCCTACGAATACTTTGATTACTCCAGCATGATTTCTGTTCTATATTTTGGCCAATTTAAGTTATTTGCAAGCTAGTATATAAGTTTTCTTAGAGCCCATTTGAACCACATTATTTGTAGAATGAAAATGAAAAATAAGGCCGTTATGGGTCCCACACAAGAGATAGAAATTCAAAAATGGTGGTTTGATGTGATAGATTACGGTCATATTTTTCATTTTAATGAGGTAAAAATAGGCCTCAAACAGGGCCATAATTCAATTGATGTTCTTTTTCACTTAGAAGCTATAAAGTTACTGCAAATGAATACATTTAGTTTTGTTTTTCTGTTTAATGCATTTTGTCAGTGTTTTTTTCTCTTTTTGAAAGAAGATTTATGTGGATATTGGACACCTGGTATCAAAGGGTAGTACTTGCCAATTTAATCAGTTTCGAGTTGTTACTGGGAAATATCATGGGCTTTGAAGTGTTCATTTAGGGTAGTGAATGCAAAGATTAGTAGGACCAATCAATGATGGAGAGAATTACTTTTGGGTTTTGTCAGGGTACTGTGAATCAACTTTGAAAGTGGAACTTGGTTGATCAGCAGGTTTCTTTTTTGTGTTCCGATGTATTTAATAAAATAATTATATTGCAATATGAATGACAAAATATTCACTCACAGGCTAACATGTAAATTGTGGGTTCCTTAAGACTGCAACTCCTCATTGTAGTATTGTGATGGTACCTTGAATTTGTAATAGATTTTTTTTGGATATTGATGGAAAACTTTGTTGTTCTTCAATCTTCAAAGATATTGTTGATAAGGAGATTGAAGGTTTTGGAAGTAGTGAGGGAATGGAAAATTTCTGGAGATTGCCGTGTTAGCAATTACCTAGTGCATATAGATAGTTATCATTAGTACACAGCAACTCCATAATTTTGACTGCCCAAATAGAGTGTTTCTTTTGTCCTCTATGCGCAAGGGGCCACTAGCACTCTTTTGACTTACACTCTGATCTATTGCAGAAATGACCAATAGTTTTTGGTAACTCATTTTACAAATTTGAAGATGTTCAGTCATTTTTTGACCAGATTACTTCTAAGGGTATCTTGTATAACACTAAACTAGTGAACTGATAAAGGAAGTGCAAAATGCTAAGATGTTGGTCACACATAGGATGTGGATATATATCAAATCTATTTACTACAATTACCATTCCTTACATTTCTTTGCATGTTTATTTACTGAGAGCATGATTTCTTATCTGAACATCATTTATATTAATGTATTTATTGGTGCATTGTTTCTTATGGCATTCACCTATCAATTATTATTTCAGAGGTTTTGATGACGAAATGCGAGCAGTGGTTGCAAGAAATCTAGAAGGCAGGGGAGTTAATATGCATCCTAGGACAACCTTAACTGAGGTTCTTTACGTCTCTTGCCTACATTAATCACATAATCACCGCTGCCCACAGTCCACATGCACAAAAAGAAAAGAAAAGAAAACTAGAGAGAGAGAGTTAAAAGAAGTGTTTACCAGCTATTGATCTGGATCTTTTGGTTCCTTGCTATTCTTTTATAAGTTAATGATGACATTTCCATTTACATTTAACCTAATTGGTATAATGATTTGGTGTTCCAGCTAGTTAAAACAGAAGATGGTATAAAAGTACGCACTGATCATGGTGAAGAATTGCTGGCAGATGTTGTACTCTTTGCCACTGGTAATGTCAAGCAGTTTCTTACATACACTAGAAATCCAAGTTACATTTTTAATATCTGCTGGTTTACCTTATTTCTAGAAATAGTGGTTTTTTGTTGTGGGGGGTGCATCAGAAAATTGCTGTGTATCAAAAAACGTTGTCTTTGGTCACTTAAGAATCATGTTGTTACCTTGTACTGTCATTATTATATTCATGATTTAAGTGCATAGTAATCAATTTCTCCCCACTTTGAATTATTGAACGTAGATACACCAAATGGTATCCATAATTGTAAGTTGTATTAGATGTGTGTGATTTACAACAAATTGAAAGGTTTCCTTGTATATAATTGTAAATCCCTATATATATGAAAGGAGGACAGGAAGAAGGTTTATCGAGGTAAATTGGCATGGTATGAGAGCCATAGAATCACTTACACGTGCGTGTGTATTGTGGGTTGGCTCTTTGTTCATAGACATTGGTGGTCGGCATCTCGGATAGGAATCGCTTCTCATTTCATAGTAATCTCTGGTTGGAGTTCAGGTCTCAGGCATCGTCAACGATAGCATCTCTGTTCTTCTCATCGGGATCTTCATGTTTTATTTTGTAAGCTTGAGTTTCTTGGGTCCATTCAGGATCGCAGCTCCTGATTGATCTTCGAATTTGAGGGGAGGCTTGTCGTTCGGTTACTAGTCGATGCACTTTGGTTGTCTCTCCTCATTATCTCAGCATTCTCTCCATGTCTCGTGTCTGTGGTTTGGGTTTTGCTTCAATTGGGCTGTGAGTGTTTGGTCAGTAACTTATTTAGGCCTTTTGTTGTGGGGCTTTTACTGTTTTTAATAGAATTTTTGGTTGGGCTGTGATTGGGGGCTGATTCTTGCTGATCGAAAAATTTATTTGTATCGTGATTAATTTTCTACTAGGTATCATCATGTCAATTGAGAAGAGTGACCATGTTTACATTTGTTTTACTGGAAAAAATTATTCTTCGTGGGTGTTTCATTTTCAGCTATTAGTTGAGGGTAAAGGCGACCTATGGGGTCATATTGATGAAAGTGTTCCACCTCCTGATCAAGAGAAGAAGAAGAAGAAGGAGAAGTATCATGCATGGAAAACAAAGGATTTTCAAATTATGGCCTGGACATTGGATCTGTTGATGCTTAAATTGTTCTTGATTTGAGGCCTTATAAGTCATGTCGTGCTATGTGGGAGTTCTTGAAGAAAGTATATACTCAAAGCAACAATGCTAGAAGGCTTCAATTGGAGTTTGAATTGGCAAATTTTTCTCAGGATTGGAGTTCCATTGAAGAATATTATTCTGCTTTTTCCAATCGTTGGATTGAGTGTACATATATTATCTATGCTTTGGTTTCACGTGACACTTTGGCTGCTGTCCAAGCTGTACATGAAGTCACCAAGACCGATCAGTTTCTTATGAAATTGCGAATTGAATTTGAATCCATCAGGTCGAGTCTTTTGAATCGCGAATCTATCCCAACGCTGGATGGATGTTTAGGTGAGTTGTTGAGGGAAGAGCAGCGTCTTATCACTCGTACCTCTTTGGAACAGCAACAGAATCAAATAGCACCGGTTTCAGTTGCATATGTGGCTTAAGGGAGATCCAAATCTCGAGATATGTTTAGTGTGCAATATTACAATTGTAAAGGGTTTGGTCACATGGCTCTTCAATGTCCTAAAAAAATGTGCAATTATTGTAAGAAGCCAGGACATGTTATTAAGGAATGTCCTATTCGTTCACCATGTAAGACTAGAGTAGGTTATGTTGTTGCCGCCACTTTAGCCTCCAATTCTGCTACACCAGCTAAATCCACTTAAGTTTCAATGTCTCCCAATTCTTCCCTAAATACCATCACTCTTGAGATGATCCAACAAATGGTTATCTCTACTTTGTCGGTCCTGGGCATCTCGGGTAATTCATCAACTGCCCCTTCGTATTGGTTATTAGACTACAATGCTTCTAACCATATGACCCATATGGCCGGTGGTAATTCACTTTTGATCTTGACCGTAGGTGATATATCACCAGATTTGTCAAATGTTTTAGTATCTCCTAGCTATCAGCTAACCTTATATCTGTTTGTCAACTTGTTGATAACAATTGCACCGTGTCTTTTTCTTCTTTTGGCTGTCTTTGCAGGATCAGATGTCTAGGAGGACGATCATGATGGAGCCTAAAGAGGGACGTCTCTTTTATATTTCACTAAAGCCTGTTTCGTATTTTCCCATTGTTTGCAATTTTGCTACTTTTAATAATTTTTATAAGCATTAGAAATTGGGACATCCCAGTAATAATGTGTTACAACACTTGTTAAACTCTGATTTGCTTGGTAATAATACTTCTGCTTCAGTTTCGTCTATCTCACTTGATTGTACTTCATGTAAACTTGCTAAGAGTAAAATTTTGCCATTTTCTTCTCAATCAAGATCCTACGATCTGATTCGGGAGGCGAATATATGTCTAATGCATTTCAATCTTTCTTACAAACCAAATGTATTATTTCTCAAAAATCTTGTCCTTCTACTCCTCAACAAAATGGGTTGGCAGGACGCAAGAATCGTCATCTTCTTGACATAGTTAGAGTTTTTCGAATTGAATCTTATGTACCTTCTTGTTTTTAGTGTAAAGCCTTGTCTACGAATGTTCACTTCATAAATCGATTACCATCTCCCACCCTTGGTAATACTTCTCCGTTTTATAAAATCTTTGGCCATCATCCCACATTTTTATCTTTGTCCCTTTGCCCGTGTTTGTTTTGTTCATTTACCACCACATGAAAGGACAAAACTCACACCTCAATCTGTCAAGTGTGGTTTTATGGGGTGTGGTGGGAGTCAAAAGGGGTATGTTTGTTATGATCCCACGACACATCGCATTAGGATATCTTGAAATGTTGTATTCTTTGAAAAACAATCGTTCTTCACTTCCGAGGTTGTTATTTCCCCTCCCGTGTTCTCTATCTTGCCTAATTTTCCCACAGACTCATCTTGGTACAAGTCGGGTCTAGTTTACACTCGTAGGCATGTTATACCGGTCATCGTTGTCAAGCCTTCTTCTCAAATATATTCAGTAAAACTTCATTCTTATGGTTCTCTTGAGCGCTATAAGGCACGAATAGTTGCCTTGGGAAATTGTTAAGAGTATGGAATCGATTACAATGAGACATATTCTCCCATAACAAAGATGACCACCGTTCACCTCTTGTTATCACTTGCTGCTTCCAGGTCTTGGTCTTTACATCAAATGGATGTAAAGAATGCGTTCTTACATGGGGACCTCAAGGAAGACATTTATACGAATCTTCCATCTAGTATGCCTCTCTCCTCCGCTGACTCTGTTTGTAAGCTAAAGCGCTTTTTGTATGATCTTAAGTAGGCTCCTCAAGTATGGTTTGACAAGTTCTGCCACACTCTCTTAGATTTCTCATTTACTCAGAGTCAATTTGATGCATCTCTATTTCTTCGCAAGAATACTGGTGGCATCTTTTTTTGTTAGTAAATGTAAACGATATTATTATCTATGGATCTAATCACACTTTTATTCAAAACCTTCAACAGCATCTTCAGTCAATTTTTCATGTGAAAGACCTTGGTCATTTCACTTACTTCTTGAGCTTAGAGGTTCATACTGCATCGCATGAAATTTTCTTGAATCAATATAAGTATATTCAAGACTTGATTATGTTGGCTGAGTTATCTGATGTCTCCTCCATTGATACTTCGTTAGTGCTTAATGTTAAATATCGAAAAGACGAGGGTGAGTCTTCCAGATCCTACTCTATATCGAAAATTGGTGGGTGGTCTCATCTATCTTACTATCATACGTCTGGATATTTTCTTTGCACTACATACAGTCAGCAAATTTATGGATGCTCCTCGTTATCTTCAGTTGGTCTATTCATTGCATTATTCATTATCTTATCGGGACTCCTCATCGTGGTCTATTCTACCCTCGGGGAACGCTGCTTGAGCTCACAGCTTATAGTGATGCTGACTCGGCTGGTTGTCCTGACTTTAGTCAATCTACTACTAGGTGGTGTTTTTTTTTTGGGGTGATGCTCTCATTTCTTGGAAATGTAAGAAACAGAATTGTGTTTCTAAGTCCTCTACTAAGGTTGAATATTGCGCTATGTCCGTTGCTTGTTCTAAGGTTGTGTGGCTGCATGGTGTTCTTGCAAAACTTGACATTTCCCAATCACAATCCACTCCTCTGCATGGTGACAATACTAGTGATATTCAAATTGTAGCTAATTCGGTGTGCCTTGAATGCACCAAACATATTGAAATATATTGTCATTACATCTAGGACGCCTATGACTCCAAGTTCATTCATCTGCGACGTGTTTCCACTGGTCAAAAGATCATGAACATCTTCTCAAAATCTCTGACTCGTCTTCGTCATAATTTTCTTGTAAGCAAATTGATGCTTGTGGACTCGCCATCATCAATTTGAGGGGGTATTAGAGATGTGTGATTTACAGTAAATTGAAAGGTTTCCTTGTATAATTAGTTTACTTGTTTAGATTAATTTTCCTTTGTATAGCTAGGGTTTCCTTGTATATAATTGTAAACCCCTATATATATGGAAGGAGGACAGGAAGAAGGTTTATTGAGGTAAATTGGCAAGTTGTTGGGACAGTGCTTCTTCTCAATGTACAATTTGTTGAAATTAGGTTAGATTTAATGAGGTTTAATTCTACTTTCAAGATCATACCAGCAGAAAAATATTCTTTGGGTAGAGATAGCATGAGATCTCATTTTTTATTAGTTTCTGCTGAGAGAAGGTAGTACACATGGTTAGTGGTTTTGCAATACAATTTTCTGTGTAGCAGTTTGTCTTTCATCGTGACAGGAGACTATTTTGTGATTTTTATAGGATGTTTTGGATATTGGATGGTTTACATTGCACTTGTGTAGCATGCTGTGCTCACTGCTAAAATTTTTAATCAGGATCCATTTTTCTTTTTAAAATTCTTTCTGCGACTTTTTTTCTCTGTTGAGAGGTTGATTATTATTATCTTGGCTATTGGTTGTAGGTAGGACACCTAACACAAAGAGATTGAATCTGGAAGCTGTAGGCATCGAACTTGATAAGAATGGAGCCGTGAAGGTTTAGTGGTCCTGTCATTGATTTTCCTCATTCCTATGTCTTTTGAAAAACTGAAGGCCACAAAATGATGTAACTTGTTGATATTGCTTGAAACATTACATATCCTGGTCTCAGGGATCTAATAATCAGACACTCTGAGCTTACACTATGAATATGCAGTAGAGCATGGCTAGTTTTTTTGCCTTAGGTTTTTCATCAAGTCTTGCATAGTATAGTTATGGCTGTCATTGTTTGACTTGGGTGAACAATGAAGGATTCCCTAAAACTTTTTATGGATTCATGGACAACTATTTCCATTTTATTTATTTATTATTATTATTTTTTTTTTGGCTTTTGACATGGCATTTAACTTTATATTTTTCTCCTTGGTGATGAGATATCACACTAAAATTTTCTGTCATCTTGATTCATGCCATATTAGTTATCCTCTAGTTTACTGATCCTTCAGTTTCCTTCAGGTTGATGAATACTCTCGTACCAACATACCTAGCATATGGGCCATTGGCGACGTTACAGACCGAATGAATCTTACTCCTGTTGCATTAATGGAAGGAACCTGTTTTGCTGTATATTTTCTGCCGAATTCTCATTATCTTTGTTTCTAGTTGCCAAGATCTTTTTCATTAATAAACTCACATTAACATGCTAAGTAATTGTTTATGTTTTTATCCAATTTAATTCTTAATTTTTTGTTGCTGCAGAAAACTGTTTTTGGCGAACAACCCTCAAAACCTGATTACAGCCATGTTCCTTGTGCTGTGTTCTGGTACTACTCTCTCTCCTTGGCCAACTATCAAGTTGCACACTTTATTATTCCTTATTTTGCATATTAACAGTGGTAGTTGAAGTCCACTTTTTACATAAATAAGCTTCCACATTTTAAAAGCTGTGACGGTGAAAACAAAGAGCAAGAGTTAGTTTAGCTAAAGGGGGATGAACTAGAAAACTACAAATTAACGATGTGCAATGCACGGAAAGTGGTTTTACTGTCAAGTTTCTCTAGACTAGAAACTTTTTCCCCCAAAACGCCATTAAAGCCTAAGTGACTTTTTACCAGTCCGCCTAGATCCAATTGGGTGTTTGGATTTCTCACTTGTATTTTAAACTATAACTACTTTTCTTATGGATGTGACCAAATTAGATTTAGGTGTGTTGGAGTTCCTTTTTGGATTATGCACCCTTAAAATTAGAGCATCCATCATCGACTGTAGATAACTTTGAAGATAAGAAAATATAAATGTGAATTCACTCTATATATTAATGGAATTTAGGGTCCACAGCACCTAATCAGAGCAAAAGGAAAAAAAATGGGGCTGTTGATGTAAAGATGTATACACTAGATTTAAAGCTCCGTAAAGGAGAGGTTAGGTGATGTAACAGGATATTATTCGAAGATTACTTGCTATGGATTAGAATGAGTTATTTAAAGGGAACCAAATCGTGGCTGCTACTTTTTTAAGGTTTCGAACCTGGAAATCTGTCAATGGTGGAGAGAATTTGTGGTGGAGCTCTTAAAACCCGAGCTTTACCCTTGCCACATGTCTATTGACCTCAGCCAAAAGACTTGTTTCGTCCCTATGTCATAGCAAATTAACATCTACCTAAACTAAATAAAAGAAACCAGGTGAATTAACATAGACAATGTAATGTTGAAGGCTAGATTTGATTGAATACACGTGGTCCCTCTTTAATTGCTTAAGCTTTTAGATGAGGTTGTTAACATTGTATCAAAAGCAATGCCAGGCAAAAGGCACATTGAAGATGAGATTTAAATGAATAAAAATGGCCCCTCTTAACAGTTTGACCTTTTAGATAAGTCAGTTAACATTTATAAAATAGAGGTTATAATCTAGGAACAGTCTATATTAGTGCCTGTAGAACAACAGTGTATCCATTGAAACTGGTTCTTGGCCTAGCGAAAACTACCTTATCAGTAGTCATTGTTATACCTGATTATAGATTCGGGATTGGGACAATTTTGCATTTTGTTTTATTATTTTTACTAGGTCTAAACTGGTAATACCTTAAATTTAGGTGATGACTTGTCTGTATCTGTTTTTTCAGTGATTATACTGTTTCCATCATATTTCACTATTGTCTTACCAATAGTAGACTAAGATTTGTCAAAATCTGTCCCACTTGGGCCTTTCCCTTTGTTTATTTTCAGAGCCATTAATATTTTTAACTTTAATCTTTTTGCTGCTTGACAGCATACCGCCACTGTCTGTAGTTGGTCTCAGTGAGGAACAGGCCATAGATCAAGCAAATGGTGATGTTTTAGTCTTCACATCAACATTTAATCCAATGAAGAACACAATTTCTGGGTACGTTGGTTGATTGTTGATATTGTATGCCTAAATAAAATAGGCCAACCTTCTTAAAGATTTTTCCAATGCAAATGTCGTGGTTATGAATATGATACTAGAGGCAAATACCTTGTAATCCAAAGATTCTGCTGTTTCAAAATTTCTAAAAATAGAGTAAATATTTCTTTGCAGGGTTGGCCAATTCGTATTGGTTATGATTATTGATTACTGCATTATTTGCACTGAATGTATATCTTCGTTCTAGTAAATGATTTGTTAATGCAGAATGGTGAAAACTTAGTAATATTGCCTAAAATTTTGCTCTGGAACTGTTGATAGTTGAACTTCACAACATTTAAATTTGAAATTTTTATCTGTTGAAGCATGTTCTTTTAAGTAACTGGATGATATGTGGTATTGTTGCATAGACGTCAAGAGAAAACGGTTATGAAGCTTGTTGTTGATGGTGAGACTGATAAAGTTCTTGGAGCATCCATGTGTGGGCCAGATGCAGCTGAGATCATACAGGTATACAACTTAGTCCGTTACTCATTTTTTTCTTAATCGTACTTATATATGGGGCCTGGGCATCATATTTTATCTTCTGTTGTTGAAATGGAGGGAAAATGAACAGAATTTTGAGTACAAGAAATGTCTTCTTTGTACTTGTAACTTGAGAGTTGCCAAATCATGTATAAAAATTCAGTTTTCTTATTCTTCTCATTTGTGTGCATCATAGTATTTGGGCCCACGAGCATCTTGTGTTGCGAACTCTCCAGCAGGAAAATAGAAGTGTTTAATGTATTGATTGATCCTAGGTTATGAGCTTTACATTTTTGGATACCACTATTAATATTTTGAGCTTCATATGATATGAGGGCCATCCATTTCATTAAAATGCTTAGGTCCTATTAAGCTTCACTTTCCCATGTGGTTCTCTGCCTCTTCTTGGAGTCTCTTTGTTTCTCTTCCATCTCCTGGATTCTCCTCTTTACTATTATTATTATTATTGTTTTGCAATTTGGTAACATAAAATAGTTATCCTTAAGGAGCTTAACAAATATGATTCTCCTTCGAGCTTGTTTGATACGGTGAATTGTATATCGCTCGATAGTATTAAAAAAGAAATAGAAGTTAAAAGCTTGTCTAGTACAGTTATGTCCAATACTGCAAGGGAAACACGCTCTGTTCGCGCATAGTATTAGATCATGGTTAACAGTGCGTTATAGAAAATGCCAACTTCATTTCTTATTTACCATTGTCTAGTATGGTCTAAACTGAATTACGAAACTTTTCGTTAGCTTAAGAATCAATATTGCTAGCATCACATTTGACCACCCAGTTCGACTTTTTCTTCTAATTGGGTATGATCATCATATTGCACAGGGCATTGCTGTTGCACTTAAATGTGGAGCAACCAAGGCACAATTTGATAGCACGGTAAGCCGACTTGACTTCTCAGAGCTTGTGTTCTTCCTTGTGCTTGCCAGTTTTTCTAGAATTCAGCATAAAAGACATTCAATTAACATGAAGAGTGAAGTCATGCATTTTTGTAAATCTCATGTGCCAAGTTCATATTCAACATGTTCTTAATCTTTCTTTGCCGAGAGAGGCAGGTTCGTATGGTTTGATTAATCGACAAATTATTTAATGAACTTTCCACAAATTGGTAAATATAACGAAGTTCAAATCATCTTGTAATTTTAAACCTATTTCTCAATCATAAAAAGCTTTGGGGTATATTCATTATTACTGATACATCAGTTGATCTTTTGTACAGGTTGGTATACATCCTTCTGCTGCAGAAGAGTTCGTGACCATGAGATCTGTGAGTAGGCGGATCGCGGCTGGTAAACCGAAGACCAACCTATAGGCATGAACGCGAAAACGTTGTACTTTATTATGATCGTGGGAAATTAGATTCACTTTGAGAAAGCCTATTGTAGAAGACACTGATTATCCTTTCTGGGATTTCATTGAGAGACTTTTCCTCCACTCAGATGTTGCTTCGGCTTCAGCAGTAATTTCAAAACATTGCATATCAAATAATCAAGGAACGTGAATTGTTAAGTGCAAATTGGTTATCTGGAGACAAACATATTTTCAATAAATTTTATGATTTTTTCGGCTTAAAATTCATAATTTCTGATGTGTACAAGGAGCTGTCCTTTAGTTATTTGCTTTTGATGTACTATAGAGAGTTGCTACAATAACAGGGCCTCGAGACGGCCCTTGTGACGGGAGGCTGAGGTGGCTCAGCCTCAGCCCCAAAATTCTAAAATTAAAATTTTGAATTTGGGACTGAGGCTGAGCCACCTATCACAAGGCCCGTCTCCAGGCCCTATCCATTTAGCATAAATGTATACTATAACGCTAATGCTAAAGTGACAGGCCTGGGGACAATATATAAATAGGGTTGAGGTGAATGTACCTCAACCCCTGTTTATATAACCTTCATTTGGCCTTCGTTTTTTTCAAATTTAATGTTTGGAGTAGTGTTTTTTTAAGAATGTGCGATTGAAAAAAAAATGAAAAATTTTTAATTTACGTGTAATATTATTTTATGAAAAATTGTGTAGTTGAAAATAAGAGGAAAAAAATGAAAGATAATCGGGGCATAATCTGTCCTCATCCCTGTCACTCCAGCAAACCTCATACTATGATGGCTTCTTTAGCAACGTAGACTGGACACTCGGACAATGTTAAAGAGGAGAAAAAGCCACCCCGCCCCCCAGGGCACATCCAAGTTGGCGGAACAATCACATTGGGGGGCTCTGGAACCAAGTGTGGGGAGTTCGATTCCTGGTTGGAGCAGCCAAGTGATGTAATAACCAGAGGAAGGGTTGGAGCAGCTTGGTGATGTAATAACCATGGAGGAGGGTCCCTTTGGGGAAGGAGTAAAAATCATGTGGGAACCTGGGAACCAACAAGAGCACAACCTGCGATTTACCTCCACTAGTCACTGTGGGGCCGGGGGCTAGAGGTCCAGGATTTAGTCCGGCTAAGCTGGGACACCTGGATTATCAAAAAAAAAAAAAAAAAAAAAAAAAAATAGCCACCCCTTATTTGAAAAAGTCAATCATCCATCTAATAAAATATTAAAACTGGGCACTTGACAAAGTCACCCCTAATTTGATAGAGTCAATCATCCATCTAATAAAATATTAAAACTGGGCACTTCATGGTTCTCAGAGTTTAAAGCAAAATTAGAATTTCAAGATTCATCTTGGGGGAAATATCATCGGTAAGGGCTAATTCGATTAACTCCTACATTGAAACCTAAGATTTTTTTAACTTGGTACTAGTTACCTTATGAAATTTGTGAGGCTCAACGCCACAAGTATCGCATGAAAAGATAAACAAATAGTGAAATAGTAGGCTCATTATTTCTCTCTTATTCACTCGGCATTTTTAAGTCTCGTTATTTGGGTAGTTTCAAGTATGATGTATCGTGATTTGAGTGGACAATTCTATCGCGTATGTATATAGGATGTTAGTAAAGTTTTTCTTTCAATTAAAAAATAGCCATCAATTTGTTGAAAAGTGCACAAAACAACAAATTCATTAGGTAATCTAACCTTGGAGACATTTGCACACTGCCAAATCCATTCTACTGGGTATGATAAATAAAATATATTGAGACAGAGCCAAGTACTTTTCAGAGAGGGAGATAGACCAACCTCTTCAATAATTGGATAAGAGTGGGTGAGAAACAGGAAAACCAGTACGGAATACAAAAACAAAAACACACTTCTCTCAAACGGAGAGATCAAGTTTTTGAAGATTAAAACAGTAGAACCAGGATGAACATGGACCCTTTTGCAAGGCTGCCGGAGGAATGCATTTCCACCATTCTGTCACTCACATCGCCCATGGACGCGACAAGATTCTCGATAGTCTCACACAGGTTCAAATCCGCCTCTGATTCAGACAACGTTTGGGAAAGATTTTTGCCCCCGGATTATCAACAAATCATCTCAACATCAGCTTCTCCAGTGTCGTATGCCACCAAGAAAGACCTATATTTTACTCTCTGTCATTCCTATATTCTCCTCCATGAAGGCAATACTGTAAGTACATTTTTCTACTTTCTTTATGCTTTGGTCCATTCATCACTCATTCATGTTAAAATCAAGCATATACTACGAATGTTAACCTAACTTGTTTATCGAGTGAATGGAAATCTCTATAAGCTCTTTGCAGTTCACCTTACATAGAAATATCTAACAATAACTCGCTGTAGATAATACTGAGTCATGTTTAATCATGTGTTGAACACTTAGCTGCTCAATGTAAGAACATGATTCCCAGCTGCTCAATGTAAGAACATGATTCCCAACACACAATAATTTAATATGACAACGACCTTTATTTGGGCAAGATGGCCTTCCTCTTTTTCGATTAACTTGTAAATGCCACTTCTGATGGTAATATTTCTATCCAACTAATTATAGAAAATCCTATCTGGCACTGACACTTTAAATGAGTTTGTTTGGTACAGATTTCAAGTCAATTAAAATCAATTTTTTGACCATTGTCATTTTTGAATTCTTCTCTTTTATCTCTAGCGGTCAAAAAATCATTTATCAAAATTTCTACCAAACAAGCACTTAATTGTTTCTCTAGGCTGTCTTGATAGATATTCTTAACTAATCCACCCTGTGAGGTACTGTGCAAGAAAATATGATTTTCTAGTAATATACAAACTCTGCATCTATAATAGTATCATCTTAACCTTGAAACAGAGCGTTTCTCTTGATAAACGGAATGGAAAGAAGTGTTATATGCTAGGAGCTCGAGAACTTTTACTATCATGGGGAGGATGCTGGAGCTGGACATCCCACCCGCAATCCAGGTGCAAGAGAGACTATATTCAATAATCAATACTTCTCTTCACATGCAAACTATTGTTAATTCATATGCCTGGAACATGATTTAAGTAAAAGCAAGAAAATTTCTTTTTATGCATAATTGCGGGATAGATTATTGATAATCAACACGTCTCTTCACATGTAGACTATTTTTCAAGAAATCCTATAAAAGCAAGAAGGCTGATTTTTTTTTTCATATATAAGTGCAGGAGAGACAATATTCAGTGATAATCCCATGTAAAGGTTCCAAGTTTCGATAAATTTATTTTATTTTATATGTCATGACGAGATGAATGCCCACGTGAGAATCTATAATAATTTGAACGTGAATTTATATTTACAGATTCTCCGAGGTGGCCAAGCTTAAGTGTCCCGGTTGGATCCATGTTCGGGGGAAGATGAAAACTCACATGCTGTCATCAAACACTGCTTATGCAGCATATTTGGTATTCCACCTAGCAGAAAGATTGAATGGGCTTCAATCATCAAGAACTGTGATTAGATTCGTCGATCCTCATATGGAAAACAGTATGATTAAAACTGTAGAGGGCACAGAGAAACTTGAATCCGAAGGAACTGGGAAAATTGCACAAATGAGAGGTGATGGCTGGATGGAAATAGAAATGGGAAACTTTTACAGTAGAGAAGAAGATAATAGAGAAGTGGAGGCATGGTTGATAGATATTAATAACCCTGGTGGAAAGTCTGGCCTCATCATCGAAGGTATCGAGTTTAGACCAGTTTGAGGAGGAAAAGTGTAGATAAGAATATTTGTCGAAACTTTAAATAAATATTTCTGATAATCTACCGAATGGCATTGTGTTTATTCTTGGATTTTATGTAAATGAAAGGGCAGTTTCAATGAAATTCATGGAATTGAAATTTCAATCTACTGTATCTTTTTTAAATCTACTATGCATTTACTGAAAACAAGTACAATGATTGAAGCATGAACTCTGTACAAATAAGAAATGCAAAAATGTCAATTAATATATTTATTCTAAATAACTTGAGGACACCCCCCCGGGAGCTTCCACATCTCTTTCAAAAGAACAAAAAGAAAAAGAAATACGTACAAGTTAAGCAGTGGCAAATTTCGTGCCTGCACATACATCGCATGTTGTGTATCCCAGGCCTTCACAGTATGGACACTTTGTTCCTTCATCTACCCATTCCAGAAACTGCGTCACAGAACTTTCATTAGCTAAAAACCCACAAAATACTAATATCAGCAGCAACGGTTTCATTAAAAAAAATGCCCCTTTGGTTTTCAAAAAGCTTCACAGTAATATACCCTTGTTTCAAAAACCAAACAAGTTCTATTTTTAACTCCTATCAAGAATGGTACTTCACAAGCTAAAAGGTTGCATGCAGTGGCTCTGGGATACATGTAAATGGCATTACTCACCCTGACACCAGCTTTCATTCACAAAGGCCAATTATTTAACAAAGTGGAGCCAGCCCAAGAAATTGAACAAGTCATTTGTTACAAAAATTTATAGCTCAGTTCAGTTACTGATGAAGAAAATCGATTTTTGTTCGACTGTATGTTAAACCATTTGATGGTCTTGAACCATAAGAAAACATCAAACAAATTTCAAACCATTGGCTGTAAGTTGAAGTTAACACTTGTACAAACTATATTTGATAGCTATAATAAATTGGACATCCTCTAACCTGTGGTTCAATGTTTGGTTCACCAGATCCATCACATTCTGCAAAGAAACTAATTGATATTAGCACAGATAGTGTGACCAATGAAAAATTGCTTAATTTTGTAAACATCATATATTTTAAATACATGTTACCTAGGTTCCAATTTAAAATCAGCTAACTGGAATCATAGACTTCACTACAACTCAATCTAAAGTGAATCAAAGTAAATCCAGACCCCAATTAGGTTTAGACATTTCAAAATAAGTATGCAGTTCAAGCAGATGACAGAAGCCACAAAGCGATTTACAAATACAAAGGATAAATTAAATGGAATTGACTGATATGATGCTCTACTGTAGAAAAATAGAAACCCTTGAATGACTACCCATAATAAGTTTGTGGTGTTTTCTTTAAGGTAATCCAATTTCCAGTTTTTGTTCATTTCAACCTTATCGTCTGATTTATGTAACATTATGATGTCAAATCTAGAATGAATAAGTCAAGCAGAGAATTATTAGGATAAAAAATTAATGAGAGAAGAAAGAAAACTTGTACCCATGCATAATAAGCGGCCTTCCCCACGGCAAGTAAGACATTTTGTTTTAGTATTGCCCTTGTCATTCTTGACTGCAGTTTGGTTGCTTTTCCCAGAGAGTCTGGAAGGTTCTTCCCATCGATTCTCTCCCAGAAGAAAGACTCGATGATGAGATACTTCAACTTCTGTTGTACCATCTTCTTTTGAAACTGTCTGCTGAACTTCAGATATTGCGGTAGTCGAAGCGGTTAGAGCTCCATTTTCACTCTAAGGAAGAACCCACACAGTGAAAAAGTTGTAAGCCATGCAACTCACTAAAGAATGATCCGCATCAACATTAAAGCTTCAGCTAAAACTATACCCTTTACTGATAAAAATATTATATCAAGGCCACTTGAGAAGGCAGAGCTCAATGTAATGTAATCTAAAATAGGGAAAACACTAAAAGAATTTGATTTCCATGGTACAATGACAGCAAAAGGACAAAATCAGTTTGTGTAATATTATCGCCCAATGTTTTCTCAAACTAGCCACTAGACTAGCCTAATTATGAAAAAAGAAAAAATCTTTTGCAAGGTTTTGGATATTAATGAGTCAAATCAATTAATAATTTACATTTTAAGCTGGCAAAAGCAGTAAGGCACCAAATGACGGAACACACCTTCTCTAATAATTTTGGTTTAAGTCCTTGAGAACTTTCAACTTTTTGCTCAATACATAACCTCTCGAGAAGCTCTGAGGTCATAATTCCATCTTCTGGAGCTCCCAATGTAGCCTGTCAATAAGAGGGAAATTAAGGGCGGCAACATCTCAATAATTTGTGCATTTGTTCCCTGCAAGGAATGAATCCATGTCCAGTGACCAGATTTGTCGTACAACACTTATAAAATGCAACATACTTGCCAAGTTTTTACTGCACGCTCAGTCCCGCTAGAGAAGCTCGAATACTCCATGTCCTCTTCACCAGAGTAAAATCCCAGCTTCTGCAAAGCTTCCTATCAAAAATAGTGTATAATAGAGAAACACCATCTCAATATGAAAAGACTTACATAAAAACACAAATGAAGAGCAAAACATAATCAAAAGAAACATATAGTAAATAGGCATGCAAAAACAGAACAAAGAAAACCTAAAATTGAAAACACGGGACACTTGATAAATCCTACATCAACTAAACCAAACGAAATATATGATTTTAGGAAACTTTAACTTGCAAGTATACCTGCATGACTCGAACCTCATCTCCTTCTGACCCTTTCCTCAATGTTTCCCTCTTTCTCACATTCTCCTCTCTATCTGCAACTTTAATTACTTCCTTCACAATAACTTCCTCACCCCTTTTAGCAGCATCAATTACTAGTGGCACAGCAATTGAGCCACTTTCGGCAAGTCTATTCACATTCTTCCCTAAATCCCCCTCCTTTAACACCTGCAGGAAAACTGAAATATTCATCACTATATATAAAGAAAGATATAGGAATACCCCAAGCTCCAACCAAATTCCAACCTCATCTTGGCAAGAATTAAAGTTTTTGGTAATTCATATTGGATCATTTCACAACCAAGAGTTGTGGCAGAAAAAAAGTAACATAAAAGAATTGCAATGAAAATCCATTCTCGAATTTGTCTCAAGGAAAGGGATGCAATGATTGAATGCTAGCAGTAACTATTATAAAACTAACTCTATTGTCTCAAACACCAAAATGCAATTGTACATTAACACTATTTAACTTTTTTTTATTCTAGGTTTCAAACTGAAAAAATAAAATAACAATTAACAAGATCTTAAATAAGACTTCACAGATTTCCCAAAATGCCAAAACTTAGGAAATGTTTAAAAATATGATATAATTCAAAAATATTAGCTTCATGCTAAAACAATTCTCAAGATGAAGGGAAAAATATGTATCGTCGTGTTATTAATAATTCAAACTACTTCAAGAACTGCTAATCCAATTGAAAATTCATCTATTTAAAAATCACAATTTTACAGGAGAGAAAATCCCACTTCAATATACACCTGCAGCAATTTCGCAATATTTGCAACAGTCTCGGAAGCAGATGCACCCTGAAGGGAGTTGAGGCGCTCCAATTCCTGGATTCTAAGCTTAAGACTGTGAATTTCGTGCAACAATGTCTCCCGCTCAGCGTTCCACCTGGACTCTTCCCGAATCCACCTCTGCTCCTCCCTGAGCCACCGTTGCTCTTCCCTCAGCCATCGAGCCTCTTCTTGTGGGCTGTTGCTGTTGCTGTTGCTTGAGGGTGGAATTGAGAAGCATATGTGGGATTTTGAAAATGGTCTGGAGGGGAGTGAAAGGGAAGTGGCGAAGTGTGAGAGGAATTGGGGTTTATGAAGAAGAGGTGGGTTTATCTTTGAACTCAGAGGCAGTGTAGATGACATTTGCGCGTGTGTACTGTGTGGAGATTCTTGAAAATCTATGGAGGGGTCGACTTTTTGCGGGAGATGATATACGTACGTGTATGTGAGATAGAGAGGAAGATATTTTTGAACCTCTGAACCGCTACCATGGAAAACATGATAAAACTAGAGGAAAAATGAAGATATTTTAATTTGGATAAACTTACTTTTACATAATTTTTTGTACAATAAGATATTCATACACTCGTATAGAGAATGGGGCTCACTCAAATAAAATATTCGATGGGCCTCACCCCATGTGAGTGTGGAGACACTGTTATAATATGTGGATTGCCTCACTATTTCTTTCTGGCCAAATGGACTAAAACAAGGACTTGGACTATTAATAATTTCAGGTTATGAAATCTTGTTCTTTGGAGAAAACATGGTTGCCTCTTTAGTGGGTAAAGATTAGCCGTTCACGTGACTGCATCCTGACCCTTGGATTATGACGTTTGGCTATTCAGATTGGTTTTGGCCCTAATTTTGGATGATTCAAAGTCTTCTGCCCTTTCTCCTGTTTCTCTCCTTTTCTCTCTGAGTGAAAGATTAGGATTTTTTTTTCTTTACTGTAAACCCAAAATATTCTTGGTGGTTTCTTAATCTGAATTCTTAGTGATGGATTCTGATTGTTTTGTACAATCGATTAGTTATTAAGAAGGTTTTGGTTGTTGTTTGTAAAGAAACGAAAGGAAATTTGAAGAAACCTTTGGTTTCTTCGTACATACTGTACTGTTCTTAGTTGATACTTAGTGGATCTTGAGCTATATTACATTTGGTAATACTTAACGGATGATTAGTTCGCAAGATTGAATATCCGGGCCTTTTTAGGGCGAAACATATCTTCGTGTTCGATTTTTCATTTTTCTGCAAGTTTATTTTTACTGCTTAAGCGAACGATCCTTTATGAATCTTAATGATTCGACTTAATAGACACTTTAATGTACAAAAAATAATGTACACCAAGAAAAGCCCTTTTAATTTTAGGTTAGATTCCACCTTACAAATTTACCCATGTAAGGAGAGTCGAGCATTCACGGTTAATAAGGTGCACATTTAACAGTCGTCCAAGAGTTAATTAAATTCTCATGTGACTGACATATCAAACTTCATGAACCCAAGTCAAACGGGTGTTCATAAATTTTAGTGGGCGATAAAACGTTTATGAACATATTTAGGAGGGAGCTCAACTTTACTTAGTTTAAGCTCTTCTTTGAGTCTCATTCTTGCCCAAAAAAAATATATTTTTGAATAGTGTATTGAAGAAAAATGTGTGGTTATAAAATAAAGAAAAGTTTTGAATTTTCGTATAATATTATTTTAGCCCCTGTTTGAGCTCCATTACATTAAATTCTATTACATTTCATTTTTCTCTCTCCTATTTTCAATCACACAATTTTTCATAAAATAATATTATATGTATATCAAAAACTTTTCATTCTTTTTCAACAACTCATTTTTCAAAAAAAAATTATTCCCCCCATTAATTTTTCTACGTAATGGAGATCAGACAGGGGCTTAATGAAGAATGTGTTGTTGAAATGGATCAAATCATTGTTGAATAATGTATTTTAATGAAAAAAATGGGGCTCAAACAAGGGCTAAAAATGTTTATAATGCAAGAGTTTAAAAAACTATACTTCATTCATCCTAAACATACTACTAATTGTCATTGTAAATTTAGTGTAGTTTTTTTTTTTTTTTTTTTTTAAATCTTGATCACTTTCAAACGTGTTATTTCGCAAATTTATTTTTAATCTCCAAATTGGAGAAGCGTGTGTTCATTCCATTCTTCGTGAAACTAATCAAAATGGTTACTAACATACTCCTTTGTGCTTGAATAGATATGTTGAGCCTCCACTCATACCTCAGGCTCACTCTCAGTCATCAGGCAGATGGATAGACCTATAGATTGATTCATTTTTTGTGATTTTGTATTTTTTTTTTATTTTTTTTTCAATAAGTGACAATTTGATGTATCATAGATAAAATAATTGATTTTTCGTATAGCTGATAAAAATGTTTGTCTAAGAAGTTATTGTAATGGTTTATTGAAGTAAGGCTCATCCTCTCGTTGTTACAATTTTTCTAGTCAATATAATTAAGGTAGGGGATAATGTCAAACTTCACAACTAAATATAAGTCTAATATCAAATTCACTCGTAAGTTGGTTGTACTTTACAAAAATAATATTGACTCATCAGGGGATGAACTACTATCGATAGATGACCTTTTATTTCATAAATTGGAGCAATAAATTTTCCCCCCTTTCCATAGAAGTCATCCAAAAAATTTTAGCTCTTTGTGTATACGTCCTCTAGAGTTGTGACCTTAACTCAAGGATACAAAACATTGGAGTTTTCCTTGCTAATTTTTTTCGTCTATTACATAAAAAGTTTATTAAACAGATAAAACCAAATGCAAATCTTCGAACTTCCAAGGCAAGATCCCAATAACAAAAAGTACTACCTCCCATCACTTCAATTAGACATATAACATCAGAATTAGATATGGCAATTTATTCTGTCCCGACGGGTTGATGGGACAGCGTGGGACTGCCCTGCCCCGAACTCGCCCAGTGAACACTAAAAAAATAGTTTTTTTTTAATATTGTTTTTTCGAGTGTTTATTTGAATATTGATGTTAATTTGAGCATTATTTGTTTTGAATTTTTAAATTTTGAATTTGCATTTTATAATTTAATAGTATAATTCTAAATTTTGAAAATGTGTAAAAAAAATAAAATTAAATGGGACAGTAAACCGCCCCCCGCCCCGTTGCCATCACTAATCAGAATGTTAATTTTTAATTGTTTGAAACTATTAAAGGTGCAATGGAAATAGATGAACGAAACGGTGAAATTGAAATTGTTGCACAGCGTTCATATTTTGTCCAATATATGTTGTTGTCAAATTTATCAACGAAAAGTCAACCTCAATAGAAGCAACGATAACTCATGAAAAAAGAGGATGGGACATTATCTCAAGTACAATTTAACACTTATCTATGAGCATAAAATTCATATCAAGAGCTATTGATCAAAAATGTTAAAACATTGTATTTAATATGGAAATTAAGTGTAAATGCAGAGTCTGTAGGAAGTTGTATTTATAGTTAGTTTGACGTATCATGTTGTACTAAGTTGATAGATCAAAACTTTTGATTTTAAATATAGAATTTATCTTAAGATATAATCAAGAATGCTAGAACGTGTATTCTAGGAAGTTTTATATATAATTAGTTGTAAGTATCATATTGTACTAAGCTGATGAATAATAATTTTTTGCTTCGAATTTAGAACTCATAAAATATATAGGATTAACACCACAATTTTTATTATCTGCACTACAATTTTATTGCAACTAAGATTTCCAAATTTTCTCATTTTGTATTTTTGTCCCAAACATTTTTTTTTCTTATTCTTAACCTTTAAATAATTAGCACAACTTGTCCAAATATTGTGTACTTTGTAGGAAGTTGTATTTATAGCTAGTGGAGATACTTTATTGCGCTAAGCTGAGATCATATGTCATAAGTTTATATTTCCATTATACCAATGACTACTTATTTAGATCGGAGATGTTCTCAATTGAGATTTTAATGGATTTCAATGAAATTCTTTAAAATTTAGGTTTCCTCACTAACTCGTAAATTTATAAGAATTTCAAAAGATTGAAATGAATTTAAAATTTAAATACATGTATAAAAAACTCCTTAAATAGGATGTCATCAACTGAGATTTCAATGAATTTTAAAATATTACAAATTTTGAAGACTTTCTTGTATTTGAATATATTTCCACATAATCAATAAGGATCTTATTAAAATTGTGAAATTTTAAAAGAGTTTTGTTATTTATATTTTTAAGCTTAAAACCCATTCAAATATTTATTTTGAAATTCTCTCATTACATGGGTGTCCTAAAATGAGATTTTAATAGATTTTTAAAGATTACAAATTCTAATGAATTTCGTAAATTTTACTAGATTTCCAAAGAATACATAAGAACCTGATTAAAAAATGTAGATTTTAAAAGAGTTTGTTTTGTATATTTTTAAACTTAAAATTAATCCAAAATTATTGAAATCCCTTTTGTTATTTATATTTTTAAGCTTAAAACCCATTCAAATATTTATTTTGAAATTCTCTCATTACATGGGTGTCCTAAAATGAGATTTTAATAGATTTTTAAAGATTACAAATTCTAATGAATTTCGTAAATTTTACTAGATTTCCAAAGAATACATAAGAACCTGATTAAAAAATGTAGATTTTAAAAGAGTTTGTTTTGTATATTTTTAAACTTAAAATTAATCCAAAATTATTGAAATCCCTTTATTAATAAAATTCTTATTATCTAGATTTCAAAGGACTTCATTAAAATCCATTAAATGCTCATTTGGGGATATCTAGATTTTAATAAAATTTATCAAAATCTTAGTTGTTGACATTAAAATTTAGATTGGCTTTTAAATATATTTTTTTAATTCCAGTAACCTTATAAATATACAAGTTAAAGTTTTAGTAAAATTCATTAAAACCTCTTGTGAATATAACTCAATTTATAAGGAGTTTTAAAATTCATTAAAATCTCAGTTAAGTACGCCCAAAATTCTAATGAGATTTTTATGAAGTCTTAGAAATATATTAAAATTCACGAAATTCATTAAAATTTATAATCTTTTAAAATTTATTAAAATCTCAATTTACCCTTGTCACTATATATATTTCTCCTTTGGATCTCTTCAAGAAAAATTCATTCAGCTCGTGGATATTGATTTAATTGATTTTCTTGGATATATTTCCATGGCAGAAACTAGCAAAACTCTCACAAATTCACAAGCTATGTCACTCTTTCTTCTCCTTCTCATTATTGTTCCCCTTTCTGCTCGTCGTATCAACTCTCTCCAATCCACCACCAAATTCCACGGCGGAGCAACCACTTCTCATACGGCGCCTGCTGGTGGTCGTACCACAGTGGCGAATAAAAACCGAGAATTTCTGGGAGCTGCACATGGAGTTCCCAGCGGCCCAAATCCTATTGGCAACCGCCACAACCCAAGTCCTAATGGCAACTGATAATCATTATCTTCTTCTACATTATGGCACGAATTTCTGAATTAGGGTTATCTTCACCTGCTCCAAATAAATAAGTTGCTTGTTTGGAAAGTAACTTAAAAAAATAGTATACTCAAACATGTCTGCAAATAAATATTTACTTGTAAACTTCAGTTACTTTTCAAAGGTCAGCCAAACATGAAACATGTTGAGTGTGTTTGATTACATTTATTTTCCATGAAAAATATCAGTTTTCCATCCAAATTCCTACTTAAGGTGTTTGATTGCTATTTTTTTCATAGAAAACATTTTTCAATTTTTAAAAATATGCCTAATTTTCCTCGTTTTTAAGGAAAACATTTTCCTTAAGTAAATGTAGTTTTTATTTTCCACAAAAGAAGGAAAACACTTTCATTTCTAGGTAATATTTTACATGTCAATCAAACGCACTCGTTCTGAATTGTGAGAGATTCTTTGTCATGGACTCATGAGTTCATGAGCATTTTGACAGATAGTATAACCTGTTATCTTAATAATTTATGGATTGTTCTACGATTATTGCTCCGTGGTATGTTTCCAGACAGCATATACTGATTTTATTATATTATGACCTTCATAATTAATTTTTTCAATTAACCCACAAAATTAAGCGAAACATAAAATATACCACCTTAGGAAAGATGCATCAAACCTGTTCGCCAAACCATTTGTTATCGAAAATATTAACCCGCGCTGGATAAAGCCCGCAATTTTTGTTCCATGTACAACCTGAAGCAGGGCC
>NW_019229877.1:214704-216409 GCF_002742605.1 Olea europaea var. sylvestris
TTTTTAACAATACATTTCGAGGGATTCAAAAGTACAATTAATTTATCGACTATTGATTTTTATCTATTTATAATTTAATCCACATATAAATATTTTCCAAACACTTGAGGCTATAGGTAATAGTTTTAATTAATGGATGCAAAGAACGTGGGTTTGATTCCCAATAGCCACACTACTAAATTTCCTTTTTCTTTTGTGAAAAAGAAAAATGTATAGTAAATCTTAACATTTAGTCTAAGCAAATACATCCTGAACCTCTAACATTAGACTTTTTTACATGACAATGAATGTTAAATCATTTATGCTAGATGAATATAATATAATTTTTAATTAAGTGACACTGGTTGCTAATTAGCATACATGGACATGAACAATGAAATGCATTCTTAAATATGAAATTTCGATTAATATTAATTAAATAAATATGAATGTCAATCAACTGAGAGTTAATAATAGGGACATGAACTTGAATGTGAATGTGAAATCCTAATTAATATTAATTAAATAAACGTGACTGTTAGTTAATTGAGAGTTGTTATGAACGTGAATGTGAATATGAAATCCTAATTAATAATAATGAAATAAAAGTGAATGTTAATTAATTGAGAATTAATAGCATAGAATAAGTGGATGAACAAGGATTTTGTAACAGGTAATATAATGGACATAAGAATTCGAATTATCATTCCCACGAAGACTACTATCTAATCATTTGGGGAGGGGTTTTATGGGTACAAGGTATGGATTACGTGCTTGTTTGAGCTCCTTTTTTGTCCAAAATGCATTTTTGAATAATATTTTGATAGAAAATGTGTACTTAGAAAATAAGAAAAAGTTAAGTTTGCATGTAATGTTATTTTATTGAAGAATGTGTAATTAAGAATAAAAGAGAGAAAAATAGATTTTGAAAAAATGGAGATCATGGAAGGATTTAATGTGCAATTAAAAAATGGACTGTGTGCTGGATGAATTGGACTGAACTATAATTCATTTCATATAGTCTGTAAATAAAAAATAATGTTGGGCAAATTACCCAAGACCTTGATTTTAAGATTTGATTTTATCATAAATCAGGTCATTAAGGATATTATTCAAAAATCAAGTATTAATTATATTTTAAGAATATAAAATATACATTTTAAAATAAAACTAGTTATTATCCATAACAGATTTCAAAATTAGCTGGAGAGAATAAATTACTCATTTTTCAAAATCATGGTTTTTATATATGCATCTCACTCTATAATCTATATACATCCCTATTAAAATTTTAAAAATTACTATTTTCATCCACGTCAAATTCCAATGTTATCATTATTATAAATTTTATATATTCAACCCATGATAAATACATTCCTAATACAATGTCAAAATTTTAAAGATCATTATATTCATACAATCACTATCAACATTTAGTTTTCATTTTCTATATTATCGCGTTGGTACTTTAATATTTAGTTATTAAGGTTAACAAATCTATTTTCTTGAGTTTATAGGATTCTAACGAGAGTATGCTGTTCAAACTACCAAATAAATCATCCCTCAAATCATATGTTAATCAATTTTCCTTTTTAGCTTAAAATTAAGCTCATAATTTTGGTTGTTTGTGTTTCGATTGATAATTTTAAGTTTGTTTCCTTTTGTAGTGTAAGAATATTTAGACAAGTAGTGAAACTTATTTTGAAATTTCTCGTATATTTTCATC
>NW_019229877.1:223409-244169 GCF_002742605.1 Olea europaea var. sylvestris
AGTACGTGCGACATCACGTATGTTTTTGAAAAATTATATTAAAAGCCTATTTGAGCTCCATTTTATTTTAAGAATATATTTTGAAATAGTATATTAATGGAGAATGTATGGTAAAAAAAAATTAATTGCATGTAATATTATTTTATTGAACAGTTGAAAAGAAGAGAGATAAAATGTATTTTAAAAATAATGCAAATCAAACAAAAGCTAAACATTCAAAAGGAAAGGGGTGTACTACATGTTCAAAATCATTTACATAATAATTTACTAATAGATGATGTGATGAGAATTGATTGAATTAAAATTTTATCAATCAAATAACTTTCTCACTTATATTTTGACATATTATCATCATGTAATCTATTATGTAAATAGTTAGTTACAAGAAGCAACATCCAAAGGAAAAACAAATCAAAGGTCAATATTTTCTTGAGGGATGTGTTTCTGTAGAGTATTACTTGTGGGGACATGTGCATCCCAATCAAGGAGACAGGTGCTGATCTTTTCACACTTGCTTAATTTGCTTTCTCAATTAAACAGAAATAATTAAATTATATAACATCGACTTTCTAAGAAAAAACCAAACAAACAACGCAGATTTTTCCGGCAAGAGTCCAAGAACGAAAAGCTATATCCTTTCCCTTTAATAAGAGTGACATATAACATCAAAATGTGAACTTAACTGTTGGAAACTATTAAAGGTGCAATGGAAATAAAAGAGAAGAGCGGGACATGACATGGTGAAGGTTGAAAGTGTTGTAGGGTGTTCATACTTCGTACTCTATGTTGTGGCCTAAATTTATCAACGTGTATCTAGTGTGATTGAAGAGTTGGTTCGTAAAAAGTTTTATGTATAGTTAGTAGACTCATCGTTTTGTACTAAGCTAATAGATCATGAATATTTATTTCGATTATAGAATTCATATCAACAATTATAATCAAGTATGCTGGAACACGTGTTTATATAGTAATCGAATGTATTGTACGAAATTGTATCTATAGTTAGTGGAGCTACCGTGTTATACTAAGCTGATGGATCGTTAATATTTGGAACTATAATGAGTAAGTAGGAGTTTGTAGAAAGTATTTATAGTTAGTGAAGGTATCGTGTTGTACTAAGTTGATGGATCATAAATTTTGTTTTGATTCTTGGATTCATATCAAGATAGATATAATAAAAAATGTTGGAACGTGGGTTGTATAGGCGTAAATTTTATTTATAGTTGGTGCATATTCCAAATTGTATTAAGCTGGTAGATCATAGATTATGAATTTCAATCTACTAACAAAGTCTTATAGAGAGAGTCAAATTCGATTATATTTTTCAAGTGTCAATTTTACCCTTAATACTATGTATATATCTCCTTTGGAAGATCTGCAACTCTTATAGCATTATCATTATGTTTTGAGATGGAGAACTTTTTTCCCATTCATCACATTGACAATTAAACAGTACTCTTCTTCTTCTTCTTCAACAAAGGTCCAATCGGTTCATGGGTATTGATTTCTGTACGACTACTGGGGGGTACTGGATTTTCTTGGTTAAATATCCATGGCAGAAACCATCAAAAAAGCTTGCAAAACCTTCACAAAATCACGAGTTGTGTCACTCTTCATTTTCCTTCTCTTTATTGTTCCCCTTTCAGCTCGTCGTATCAAATCTCTGGCGATATTAGAGGTTTCTTTAGCATCACAGGAAAGAGTCGTCCTTGATTCTCATACAAGAAATCAATACTGCACCACCAAACTCCACGGCGGAGCAACCACTCCTGTAGCTACTGCTGCTGCTGGTTGTACCACAACGGCGATGAGTACAAACCGCGAATTTCAGGGAGCTTCACATGAAGTTCCCAGCGGCCCGAATCCTGAGGGCAACAAATAATCACCATCCTCTTCTGCTGTATATATGGCATGGATTTCTGCTTTAGGGTTAAGAAATTTACTTATTAGTGAATATATAAAAAATTAAATTGAATAAACGTTTTCCAAGTAAAGTTATATATAAATAAGTTGCTTTGATTCAAGAAAACTTAGCATATTCAAATGTGTACGTGATTGTAGTCGATATGTACTTGCTGGATGTATTTTTATCTATTTTTCTCTCTGTTCTTTATACATGACATATCACATATACTTATTTTGTTTGATTTTGATCAAAAACTTAATAATTAATGGATTGTTCTACTTTATGTAAAGGATGATAGTCGTGGTACATTGACAAAAGTTATAAATAGGATTATGACATGAATCATCGTAACTTTTCCTTCAAAAAAATAAAATAAAATCTCCGGTCAATAAACTACTAGAAAAATTGAACTCGACAAAATATTAGGAGCTAAAGAGTAAAAGAAAGAGGGAGTTATTTCTCATTCCTTCTTTTCTTGCTTCTCACGCTCGTCATCGTTGCCTGGCCTGCGTTATAGGCACTTTGGGGTTGTTTGAGCTCCATTGTTTTCCAAAAAAAAAAAAAAAGTGCTTTTTGAAATAGTGTTATGATAGAGAATGCGTAGTTTAAAAAAATAAATTTGAATTTACGTATAATATTATTTTGTTAAAAAATGTATAATTGAAATGGAGTCAAATCACTTTTGAAGAATGTATTTTGATAAAAAAAAAATCGGCTCAAACAAGGGCTTTATTGGCTTCTAAAAAATGTCAGCATTATCATCTTCGTAAACTCGTGTATTTAGCGTCTTGCTTGATTAATTTTGACATTATAATTTCTAAAAGGGTAATTAGCACAAAACATCCCTACCTTTTGATTTTTTATGGAAAACGTCCCTACCTTTCATTTTTTGGTGGATTACACCCTTACCTTTACATTTTTTTGCACAAAACGTCCTTCTGTCAACTCTCTGTTAAAATGCTCCGTTAAATCAAAAAGGTAATTAGCATAAAAGGTCCCTACCTTTCAAAGTTATTGTGCAAAACGTCCCTACCTTTTATTTTTTAGCATAATTAGCATAAAAGGTCCCTACTTTTCAATATTACTGTGCAAAACGTCCCTACCTTTCATTTTTAGCATTTTTACCCCTACATTTCACCTTTCATTGCGCAAAAGGACCTTTTCATCCATTTTTTCAATAAAATGACGATTTTGCCCTCCTATTGAAATAAAACAAAAAGAAAAGAAAAAAATAATTAATTAATTGCAATCATAGTTATAAATCTTTCAAAACATTACAGATAAATCCTAAATTCTCCACTACCGCCACTTTCACAATCCCACCAATCCACCACCTATAGATCCATATAGCACCACTTTTCGACCACAACACACAGGACTCCACCACCACCAGCGTCGCTTCACTCTCCCCAATATCCTCTTCCATAGTACTGGTCACCAATCTGTCTGAAACAACCACATTTACAGTGGTGGAGTCACCAGCGTCGCTTCACTCTCCCCAATATCCTCTTCCATAGTACTGGTCACCAATCTGTCTGAAACAACCACATTTACAGTGGTGGAGTCAGATGGGCATGGTGGCCGAAAGGTGGTATTATGTGGATTTATAGTTGGCAGCTTGATAGGTTGTGAAAATGGTGGTGGTTGAGAATTTATGATTTTTTGTAATTTTTTAAAAATTTAAGGATTATAGTTGCAGTTGGTAATTCATCTTTTCTTTTTGTTTTATTTGAATAAGAGGATAAAATCGTCATTTTATTGAAAAAATGGATGAGAATGACCTTTTTTGCAATGAAAGGTGAAAGGTAGGGGTGAAAATACTAAAAATGAAAGGTAGGGACGTTTTGCACAATAATATTGAAAGGTAGGAACCTTTTCTGCTAATTATGCTAAAAAATAAAAGGTAGGGACGCTTTGCACAATAACTTTGAAAGGTAGGGACCTTTTGTGCTAATTACCTTTTTGATTTAACGGAGCATTTTAACGGAGAGTTGACAGAAGGACGTTTTGCGCAAAAAAATGTAAAAGTAAGGGTGTAATCCACCAAAAAATGAAAGGTATGGACGTTTTCCATAAAAATATCGAAAGGTAGGGATGTTTTGTGCTAATTACCCTTTCTAAAATAATCGAAGCCAATACTTTATCTCTAATTGGGATAACTTAAAATTGTATATTATAATTTAAGTTAATATCAACAATTAATTTTGATAACGCATTTCATGAGACATGCTACTTTTCAACCATAAGTTTTATCGCATTTTATCAAAATTTACTGTAAATGAGGTTTTCAACTACACAAAAATAGTTTATTTCAACAATAATGCTAAATGTATATTCTTTGGTTGACATTGTTTTCTACATTGCCTTTGTTTCTCAAAATTTGTGGGTGGGAAAAACTATTTTTTGTTTTTAAGCCATTCAACAGTGTTTTGCCATGTGGCACAATGTAAAAAATAAAGTACATGTAGCATGATTGTTATTTCAATCTTGCCTAGATCCACTAAATGGGGCACTTCATGTTCACTTTTGTACTTGTTAATTGTTATATAGAAAACATAGATGCCGGAAGAATTTCATGTTCTCCCTTGAATTTTCTTTCTCATTGAATTTTCCTTCAAAGTTCAGACATGGCAGTGATTTAGAAATGCACACTGCACATTGATTTCCTTCAGCTCTTTCCCTTGAATTTTCTTTCTCCTTGAATTTTCTTTCAAACTTCAGACATGGCATGGCAGAGATTTAGAAATGCACACACATTGATTACCTTCAGCTCTTGCTTGCAGGTTATTTTCCATTGTAGCCCTGGACTTTTGCAAGAGTTGGGGATTTTAAGCGATTTGACATGACTATATATATATATAGATAAAATCTCAATTTCCGTGACACACGGATATTAGATTTACGGGGGTGTCCCCATTTCAGAATTTAATAGATTTCTTAATATTTATAAATTCTCATGGATTGTGTGAAATTTGATAGAATTTAATAGATTTCTTAATATTTATAAATTCTCATGGATTGTGTGAAATTTGATAGAATTTAATAGATTGCATAAGATTTGAATGGATTTCTATTTTGTAAATTTTAAAAGATTTCACGAATTTTATAGATTTCAATGGATTTTATAGATTCTGGGTAAAATTTATAAATATGCTTAACATAAGCAACAAATTTTTACTTCTTCTTTAACGACTCATTCTTACACATATGCATGTTAATAAATCACAGAAAATGATCGAATCATTGTTCAATTGTTTGTTAAACATTGAATATTATAACAGAGCTTCAATAAAAAATACACCCAATATTCAACAAAATGTGAGAGTGGGAGAGAACAAAAATATGTAGTGTTAAATAATCAAAGTCGTAATCAATATGAATAAGGCCACAACCTTGTGAGATACAAACACACAGATGTACACATACATGACCACAAGGCAATTAATTTCATACCCCCAGAAGTCTTATTAACCATGCAGACACAAAAGAAAAAATTGTGGGATACCATCCTCATATGTCTTGGCTAGGATTTGCAGGTATATATAGAAAACACATAGCTCTTCCCAAGAAAAATGAATAGGGTACAGAACTTGAAAGATGAAGTTGTTCCAGTATGTATACTAGAAATCGTAAATTACCATGATAATTTCCAGCACATCTATAAAATAGTAAACAATATATAGCTTCAATAAGAAAAAATAAGTTCAATAAAAAATCACACTCAATATTCAACAAAAAATAGTAATCTTTCATAAATTATCATCAATTGAAAAGTTCTCATACACGATCTTTTCACAGTAGAGAAATGTGAGATAGAAAGAAGAAGAAAAATTTTTTCAAGATGGGAGGGGGGGAGAGAGAGAGAGAGAGAGAGGGCAGCAAATATGGAGAGAGGTGAGAAATGTTGTGAAATTTTTAGGTTTGGGTTAAAATTGTTACTAATTCTTTGTACTTATATTTTTACTTTAAATCCTTCAAAATCTATCAAAATCTATCTATTTAATGAAATCTTTTAAAATCAACCAGTTATGAGGACATCTAAATTTCAAAACTATTTATTAAAATCTATGTTGAGGACACCTAAATTTATAAGTATTTTTAAAAATCTAGATTGGGGACACCTATATTTTAATGAATTATATTTAAATCTGAATTGAGGATACTTTAATTTATATGGAATTTTAAAATTCATCGAACTCTAGATTGAGGACACCCCCCTTATTTTTCTGTTCTTGAAATACTATGAGAAAAAAGAGATGGTTCAAGGCATCACCAGTTCCTTCACGCCAAAGCATCATATTTCATCATTTTGCATCAAAAATTTTGTGCAGACACTCTCCAAATGGACAGTGTTGCACCACAACATTCTGCACCAAATTTTTATTAAGGATATTTGAGTCTATTTTTTGTTATATAACAGATATCATCATCATCATCATCATCATCATCATCATCATCATCATCATCATCATCATCATTATTATTATTATTATTATTATTATTATTATTATAAATTTTAATCATGTGATCAATAATAATTAAGTAATGAATTAAAAGAAAAGTACTCAAGAAGTTTTAAAATGAAACAAACACAATTATTTAAAATTAAAATTAAAATCATCGCTTCCAAGAATTTCTAACTCTTCATAGACAAATCAAGGATAAAGATATTCACATTGCACTTCGAAATGCATTAATTGATCATTTTCCGAATAAATAAGCGAATTTCAAAAATTAAATGACAATACAAATTCAACTTTGTAATATCATGATATCGAGATTCAAAACATATTAAGCTCTTTTTTAATATTATGATTTAATATATTCTTAGTTATGGTATTTGTATTAATTGTACTACATTTTTTAAATTTATTAATGAATTATTTAAACATAATTATTTATCTAGTAAATAATATAGTAATAAGATAAATAAATAAATAAATATATTTTGAGATAAATAAATTCTTCAGAGTGAAAAAACTGAAGAAAATGATGAAACACTTTCACTTGGTGTAATTTTTGGTGTATTAAGTTGGAGATGATTTTCAATTTGGTGCAAGATTTTATACAAAATGGTGCAACACTTATCTCGAATTTTCATGCAAGGTTGGAGACTACCTTAGGCACGCCATAACTCAATATTAGCAAGACAGTATACTACCATGTCTACTGTAAGTCGAAAAGATAGCATATAAATCCCCAATTTGTTTTAGATTAAAATCAATTTTTTAAAAGCTGTTTGATAAAAAAAAAAAAATTGATTGAATATATGGTTGAAAAGTTGTGAATCCTATGACTTGTGTGATACAAATTAATTGTTGATTTTGACTTAAATTTTAACAATATTTTTTAAACGAATCAAACTGGGGCATAATTTTTTTTATTTTCATCTAAAAGTCCTAAACATAAAGAAACTCTTTAAGGAATTTTGTGGGCTCTTGAGAGTCTAAAACAACTAATATTGTGTTTAGACGAGAAAGTTCATTATATTGTTGAATTATTTAAATGCTTTAGCTTAAATTATCAAGTCCAATCATTAAAAATTTTGCTTATCAAGTCTTAAAAAGCATGTTAAATTGATAATTATAGTAAAAAAATACATCCCATGTAAAGGCATCCCATCACTAACAATAGTGTCGAAGCCAGTCAAGGTGGCCGTCTGTGTTGGCTCCGTTGAAAAAATATATATTGGGTAGCCACTCGAGCGGTGGTGCTGCTCCAATGTCAAATACCACCATGATTTTGAAATGAGGTTTTCTTTGGGCTTGTGATAGTGAGAGAGAAGGAAATGAACATTGAAAAAACCCCTATAATTCAATAGTAGCATTTGTTATTGTGGTAATTACGTCAAACCAGATTTTGTAAGACCAATTTCAAAAATGAGATATAATGTTTATTTATACAAAAATCAGATATTAATTCAAAAGATAATAAATCAATATTTAAATATTAATAATAATATTATAAATTTATTTATTTACACACTACCTACCTACCCTGTCTATCACACTCAAACCCTAAAATCATTTTCTCTCTCTTCTCCTCTCCATTCTCTCTTCACCACCTGTTGCAGCAACCTCACTTAATGTGAGCGTCGCACCACGATGTCGCAGTGCGACGATGCGAAGCGACATCGTCTCTGCTGCGATGCGCCATCCCAGCGCTGTGATGTGAACGCCACGCAGAGGCTTCGCCCTATCGCTGCTGCAATTCGATGGTGATAGTGGTGTTACAGGTGTTTGGTATAGGTGGCGGTGGATCTGGAGATGGCGGTGAGGTGGTTTTGATTTTTGGAGTGGTGGTGATGGTTTTCCATATTTGGGGATGTTGGGATTTGGGGGTTTTGTTGGTGGTGCAAGTGGAGGTTCTGGCGGAGCTGGTAAATCTGGTGGTAGTGATGAGGACTGTAGTGCTAGGGGCTCCATGTGCAGTTTGGTAATTCATAGTAGTTGGAGGAGTATTGACAGAATGAAGCTAAGGACCTTGGCAAATGGGAGACCTTTTTGGCTAATGACTGGTGCGGTGGTTGGTTACGGTGATGGTGATACAGGTGGTGGTGTTGGTATTGTGATGGTCTCTTGTTAACGAGTCTATGGAGAAGTGTTAGTTGTGGTTATGGTTGAAAATGGTGCTGGTGGTGATGGCAATGATGGTGAAGGGAGGGACGGTGGTGGCGATAAGGTGGTGGCGTTTTGGATCTGATTTGTTGGTGGAGAGCTGATGGCTTCGGTACGAGTTGTAGTGGTGAAGTGATGGTTCTAATGATGTTACGATGGTGCTTGTGGTCACAAATGGTAGTATTGGTGAGGTCGTGTTGACAGTGGGAGGCGTTATTAGGGGGTGGTCACAATTTATTGGGTCGATTGTGATCATAACTTGGTTAATGTGTGACTAATAAATAATATATAACTAATAAATTACGCATGATCTAAAAAAATGTTAAGTTATGATCAATAATTTGATAAGTTGTGAATCAAAAAATAATTTGTGACTGATTAATTAGATATTCTGTGAGCATGAAATAAGTTGTGACTTGTAAAATTTATGATTTGTGATCCATGAAGAATATGTGATCTATTAATTTGATAAATTTATGATTAATTAATAATTTGTGACATATAAAATTTTTTATTGTGATTGAGAAATAATTTATGACCAATTAATTTGATAATTTGTGACTTTGATATATTTAATTAATAAAATATATGTTTAATTAATTATTTTATAAATAAAATTTAAAAAAAATCTAATTTTTGAAATTTTAAATCTTGTTTCTTAGTTTTAAAATGCATCGTACTTAATCTCTTATATATGAATTTTTCTCTATGTTATTCTCTTTAACGAGCTTTGGGGTAATACGTGGGCTCCTTTTAAAAATTTGTTAAACCAATTATTATTATTATTATTATTATTATTATTATAGACTTCTCTTACTCTTTCTAGTTGGGCTTCCATTGCAAGGACAGTTAAGCCCATGAAATCTTTATATGGTTCTCACTTATCCTTGTCACTCTATGTATAGAGAGACTTAAAAAACATATCAAAATATGAGATCTTGAAGAATGTAGTTGTCTAAACCTGCAGTTATAGAGTGAGGATCTATCATGTATTTGTTACTATATTTTTTTCTTATTAGTTTGGGTTGTGTTGGATCATATTTCATATGTATATGACTTGTACGTTTTATTGCATTTATACGTTGAATGGAGAATTTTTTTTAATATTTTTAATTAAATATTAACGAACAATATCGACATTTAAAAGTTCTTATGATTAATTATGGCCTAATTTCTTCTATATTTTGTTTGTTAATTGAAACTCAATGATTGGAAGTAAAATTGGAGGAAATGAACAAAAAATGGTGAAATCCAATGTTCGGAGACTAATTTGTAAATGTCCAATAGCTGAGTCAAACTACAAAATAATGATTGAAGACTAAATGGTTCAATTGGATGCACTGAGAAATTAACAAAAGAAATTTGCAAAGAGAAAATGGCTCAATTGACCAAAGAACAAAAATGCACACATTTTCAAAGTTGTAGTGGTGCACGTGCCACATTGTTGCACCAAACCTGTAGCCAAAATGGCTTAGATGGGCGTGCACCATGGAAAGCATGCTAGTGCTGGGTGAAGTTTCAGGGGCCTAATCACAAATTTTTTATTTAAATAAAAACTTTTCTTAAGAACTACTTTGGACGTGATTTTTGACTTATTTTCGAGCCAAATAAATAGAGAACATGGGCACAACCTCTCATACATTATTTATCATTCATTATTTCAATTAAAGAGAGGTCAAATCATCATTCTTTTGGGAGAATTAAGAGACAATTGCAAGAATTCAATCAATTGAAGATCCAATCTTTATTTTTAAGCATGGAAGAAAATATGCAGCTGAATATTTATGAAATCATTAAAAAGATTCAAGATTTCAAAATTGACCTTCTTCTTCTTAAATTATCAACAATTTCGGTTGATGTTCTACAAATAAAATATGATTTCTTGTAAATCATAATACTATGCTATATTTTCATTTACTAAGATATAGATGAATCATTGTTTTGAAGTCTTTAGTATAAATTCAATATTTTGACGTTCAATATGTGTATATTCTTGGACGATTGTTATTATGTTTAATGTTTTTCAATTACTTGATCATTAATTGGATAGAATTGTAAATTTTACTATTATCGAAACCTACAATATAATCGATGGTACTTATAATAACCATTGTGAAGTCCTATAGGGAATGGATATATGTCTCTATGCTTTGCATTATTATAATAAGTTCTAGTATTTTAATATTTGCTTTTATGTTCGCATCTTTCATAAAGATAGAGGAAGATCACATGAGATGATATACTTAATTATATTCGAGAGAAATTATCAAAACATTGAGAAACAAGAATGCATACATATTATCAATGATATTGAATTGTATTAAAATAGATTAATAAGGAGATTCCAAGTCTTAGTAATTATTTTATCTAAATTTACAAAAGCTTTCATAATTCGGTCATTCGAATAATTAGTTTAATTAGTTAATTAGTATTAATTCTTCAAACACATCTTGTTATTTGATTAAAGTTAACATTAATTGATCATAGGTTAAATAATAATACACTCCTTTTACATTTGAAATTCTCAATTTACTTTACTTTTTTTTTTAAAAAAAAAATTCCAATATATTGCCTTTAAATTAAATCAATACCAAATCTTGAAAATAAAACTATAAAGCTGCCGCAAATAACTAGTGATAAAGAGCATGGAATATTCTACTTAATTTAGCGCTTGTTTGAACCTCAATTTTAGCGAAGCATGCATTTTAAAATAGTAGGTATTGGACAACATGTGATTAAAAAATAAGAAAAAATTTGAATTTGCTTGTAATATTATTTTATTGAAAAATGTGCAATTAAAAAGAAGAAAGAGAAAAATATGTTTTAAAAATAATGGAGATCACATATGGGCTTAGTACGTGATCATAGAATTCATATCAAGAGATGAACATGAATTTTCATATAAAAATTGAGTGTAAATGAGAATTTTTTAGGAAGTCCTATTTATATTTATTGGGTAGCTGAGAATTTTGTTTCAATTATAGAATTGATAAAAGGAAATATAATCGAGAATATATGGACATATGATGTACATTTAATATGAAAATAGAGTTCAACTCAGGAGTTTATAGAAGTTCTATTTGTGGTTATTGGATTTGCCATGTTGTACTAAGGTGATAGATCATACATTTTTGTTTCGATTATTGAAATTATGTAGAGAAAAATAAAAAATGTTGGAACCTGCACGTTATATAGAAATTGAGTGTAACTAGGGGTGGAGAGTTTGTAGAATGATCTGAGAGTGTGTGTATGCACGCACATGTATATATTCTCCAGCACAGAATTCATATCAAGAGATGTAACCAAGAATATTTGGAACGTGTATTTATATGGAAATTGTAAATGGGGAATTTGTATGAAATTCTTTTTATAGTTAAGTAGAGGTACCATGTGTACTTTTATTCATACTAATGAAGTTCTATTAGACCGAATTTGTCTTTTTATCAAATTGGACGATTTTGAGTGTAATTTTCGATCTCAGCACTACATATCTCCTTTGGAAACTATGCAATTCTTGTTGCATGATGTTTTGAGACAAGAACTTTCTTCCCATTCATCAAATTGGCAATTAACCAGTCTTCGTCTTCTTCTTCAACAAAGGTCCATTTGGTTACATTTTCATTGCAAAGTGGTCCTCGATTCTCATACAAGAAATCAACCCACCACAATTAGGCCTTTGATTTTTGCAAGACTTAATTTTTTTTATAAAAACACTAGTAGAGATCGTGCGTTGCACAATAATTGTTATAATTTTACAAGGGATTTTGTTAAAAAAAGATAAATTATTTTAGAACATCAAATATTTAACTGTGTAGACTGATTAATGTATTTTATATTATTAACAATACAAAGTTATATCGTATGAAAACCATCAATATACAAACCCAAAGATATATTCGTATGTATCTATAAAAACAATCCCCTACTCCATGGAAGCAAACAGAAAGTTGAAAAAAGAGAGAAGTATGGCAATCTTAAACAACTTCCCCTCTTTAAAAAGAATAATAACTTCATTACAGAACAAGCCACTGGTAATTTCATTTACAAGTGCAATATTTCAGTGCCTATCATGAGACGTAAAATGAAATTGCAATATTATATGAACAAAAAATAAAGAAAATAAGCGAGATGTAGCAAAATCCTATCAAATATCAAATCAAAGATCAATTTCAGGTTCTACCTTTGGTGATGAATGCAGTAATATGATTAGCATGGTTAAATTGGTCCGGCTAACCCTCCGATAGGGTCACCTATGGTAAATTCACTTGAAATCACCAAGAAAAAATTGATGCCAATCAGTGAAAATAAAATATACTAAAAAATGGTAAAAAAGAAATCAAAAGTGAATGGGAATCTGTAAAGGAAAGTCTCTCAATGTGTGTCTTTGAGAGAGACATGAGAGATGGGAAGGAGATCAATGAAAAATCAAGAATGATAAAATCACAGAAGCCAATGGCATCTCTAAAAGGCTATACAATTGAGAACTCTTTACTTTTACTCTAGAATAAAACAGAGAAGTATATTTTCCCTTAGCAGTAAACGAGAAAAACAGAGTAGAATATGGATCTTATGGGTGTGATACCTTTGACAATTTGATTTTATGCTTAGTGCAGAAGCGTTGCAATCCCTCGAATAAATGTAATATAGTTATATTATATAAAATCCAAAAGTTGCAAATTTCTTTTTTCCCAAATTTGCAAAATCAAAATTTTATGAGAAATCCCAGGATATAGTTAAAAAGAAACTGACATACAAATTAAGTTTAAGAAGCAACATATAGTGGTTGTATCAGGGTATTTGCTTTTCAGCGAGTATCGATTTGTTTTGCTTCAGCTTCATGTCTCTTAAAAGACTTAAAATGGTCATACTAGGAAAATGGGAAACAAAGCAACATTCTCTCCCCTACATCTAAATAGGTTTATGAGTAAATCACCGGTTTCACTCAGCACAAAATTATGGATATTGAAACCATTCATTTAATTACTTTTGTATTTGGAAGAAATAATAAAGAGTATTTCTGAAGATCAAAATTTAATATTACCCTTTGAAAAGTAAAAGAAAAACTTCACCTGACCCCTCCGAGAGAGAACGGGCAAGGGGAGTCTCCGATATTTTGCAACAAGAAGTAACAGATCATTCATTGTAGTCAAATTGAGCTTCCTACATCAAGGTATTTAGCAGGAATTAATGTGAGATAAAAATCCAGCCAAAAGAAAATTACAACGCGTCTAGACAATCACAAATCATGTTCAGTTAGGTCCAAATGAGGATAGACCAAACTGATATATTTTTCGGTTATGTGGTGAATGCAATCCTGTTTGCTAATAGTTAAATATACCCCAAAGATTTTTCTTTCAGAAAATGCATAAAAATCTCACATTGAATATAATTTCTCATATTTATAGAGAATTACAAATGGTCAAACTTTTTAATCTTTTTTGTCAATAGAAATATCATTCAGCTCATAGATCAAACTGCACATCTTTTGTGCAAGCCGGCCACTGGTTTTAACTAATAAAACACTACAGTATTACACAGTTATCGTTACAATTAAAATGCTATTTAGTCAAATTCATTTCAATTGAAAATATTTAGTCAAATGCATTTCAATTAAAATGCCAAAACCTCATCAGAAGACTAGTCATCTAATCGGCCATTAACTTCACTAATCTTAGGTGACCGTAGCCTTCTAAAATACCCCCAGGTTGGTCCATTTTGTCACTGAATAAAGCCAACTCTCTCTATATAATGAGTAGTAGCTTCATTATGCATACACCAACCACCAAGATAGTCCATGAATATTTTCTGAATTGGAATGAATAAAACACAATTGAAAGCCTCTAGATATGGGGAACAAAAGGGGATTCTTTTTATTTCTATTCAACGCCGAAATCATGTTTATCCAATTGAAAGTCGGAAAGTTAAATCGTATTCTATGTGGTTAGTAAAAATTTAATCTTTATTCTGTTTAGGATAATCTTCAGTTAATCCACCTTTAATATTTTACTTGCCAGAGATAATACAGACCCAAGTTAGTCTTATCCTGTAGATCATTTAGTAACGGGTGCAGATACTTCCAATGCATCAAGTGAGGAAGAGATCATTTATACTTGCAAAAGATCAAATCTTTGCCTGCTTGCTTTCAAGAAGCTCAATTTTCATTCCTGGAAATTAATCAGCAATAAAGAGATCCATGAATAACTCAGATGGCAATTCTATTCAGCTAATCAGTTGAAATTAAATTTAAAGCACTGTGACAGCTTATCAAGCTAGATACTATCTGATGGATTAAATTAATGTCATACTCAATCCGATTACGATTAGAACTCACTTCACTTACATGCATAATATTAGTAAAAGTATCAATCAAAATACATTTGCTCTGATGCAAGTCATGTAGTAACAGTAATTTTCATCTATTGAACTTCCTCAATGAAATTCCCCAAACTTTAGCAAGCATACGAACACAAATGAGCATCATAGGTTTCTGACTCAATCCTTGCTCACACTCAGTTCATTCTTACGCATGAAAGTCATCTAACAGACGACAGAGACAAACTTCATGAATTTTTTGAATTGTCAATACCTCTTATCTGCTTTCACTTAAAGACATTTACCCAATATTTGAGAAGTAATGGGATGTGAAGATTAAAATCATGTCATGCATAAAACTTATAAAATATTTTGAGGTTCGATTGATGCAGTGCACCTAGTGATATTTTCCACAATTACCATTTTTCTCCTTTTTGTTTATGTAGTATTTCTTTCAAATATTCTTCAGTTTCCTTGTTGGTTTAAGGGAAATCATCGATGAAAACTCTAATATGCTTCTCTCTTCGTATTCAATGCTCAAAAAAACTTCATGATATCTTCATATTATTAAAAATGAATGTGATGGTTTTTATTTAATCTAAATAGAAGTTAATCATTGAATCTGAAGAAGCCATGAATGTATGAATCATAAGATCTGAAAAGCAGCTGTTGCACGTGTAACTGTACAAGTAAAATTCTCATGTCAAAGACAAGATATGTTATACATCATTTACAATCAACTTTGATGTTTGCCTCTGCTCATCTAGGTTTTATGACTTTGCAGCATTGAAATCTCAAGCAAAAGATATGGAAGCTAAGAAAAACTATCAAAATTAAATTCCAATAATATATTATTAAGCCTAACATCAAAGCTGATACCATAGCCAAAAACCTCACAAAATTATAAGTACAGAAAAGAAAAGACTTCAAAGGAATTGATCAAACTTTGTGAAATTTGAATATTGAGATCTATCAAAACAAAAAGCATAGATATCTTCACAGCATATGAAAGAGTTTATATTTCAACAGTTTTCACTCCCAGGATCTAATGGTCATCAATAAACATTCAATAAAGAACCTTCCCCACCTTTCCTAATTATCACATGAACATAGTTGAATACAACAGATCAATTTTTCTTACTTATTTCAACCGGGCAGCGAAATTTCAGTAACTAAGAAAAAGGAGAAGGGTTGGATAGATATATCATCATCCCCAATGCTTTCATCTCTCTTGTTTGTTGCACATTCTTCAAAAAATACTATTCAAAACTTTTTAACTTTCCAAATAATGGATAACAATCAAGGGGCATAAGCAAAAACGAACACAACAATGTTGTATGACATCTAATTCTAAGTCAACAAGACAACATATATACACTTCTATATGCTTTATCATTTTCATCTAAATCCTAAACCTAAAGAAACTCGTTATCGAGTCTAAAATAACTAATAATATATTTAGACGGGAAAGTTCATTATAGTATCAAATCATTTAAATGATGTCACGTCAAATTATCGACGTCCAATTTAAAAAATTTCGCCTATCATATTATTATAAAGCATGTTAAATTGATAAATATATAATTAGTAAATTTCCTCCACTTCAATTGACAAAAAATCAATTAAAGGTGCGTTTGATTGTAAATATAGAATTTGTATGGGAAAAAATAAATTTTAGGTAATTCAATTGCCTAGAACTTATTTGTATGAAAATTATCAATTAAATGTATTTGATTGATTTAACTTTCAACCTACAAAATATTATACTTGTTCGATTTCTATTGGTGGGTAAGTAAGAGAGAGTTGATAAATGAGATAGAGAAAGAGTGAGTAAATTTCCCAAAAAATAAAATCCTACTCCCCCGAAAAAAGTATTTTCCTTGATTTTGAGGAAAATATGATCACATGATCAAAATTAGAAAAATATTTTTTATGGAAAAAAATGTCGGTTATACAACGCAAAAGTTAGAATTTGAGTGAAAAAAACATATTTTTCATGAAAAATATTGATAATCAAACAAATTGTTTTTCAATTTTATTATTGTTTGTACTATAGTTGACCTTCAAGCGAATCAAGCCATAGCTTTTAATGGCATCTCATCACATAATTTTGATCAACTAATCAGTAAAACTATCCAAAATGACGGTGCTCAACTGACATGGATTTGTTCTCAATTCGTTTAAAGCATCTTCAAGAGTTCATATTATAGAACATATTTAAATTTAAAAAGTCAATTAAAATCAATTTTTTAATTTGTATTTCGCTATTACAGAAGTTATTTTTAAATTCTTCTCTCACAAATAGGACTAATTTACTTAAGTCAAAAAATTAATTATCTTTTTTAAAAATAAATTTTAGATTAGTAGGTTAATGAAAAATGTATACTTAAAAAATAAGAAAAAAATTGGTGCGTAATATTATTTTATTGAAAATGCGAGAAAATTGAAAATGCGAGAAAAAAATATATTTGGAAATAAAAGGGCGTATGAACAGCATATATATTAGAAGACCCCTATAAAAATCATATACATACAGATTCTTGTGTATATTTTCTCTGTGCTTGGGCCAAAATAATGAATAATCAAGGTAAAGAAGATTATGGCGATATTGGAAGCGAGGATTTTCCGGATGAGTTTCAGTGTTGTGTATGCTTGTAAGTATTTGCGATGGATTTTTTTTTTTTTTTTTAATTCTATTTTTCAGCAAACAAGTTACGCATATGAAAGCCTGTATGAATGATTTTCTGTTGGTTGGTTTGTTATTAATTGGATTTTACGAATATCTTATAATCAGAAGAAGGATACGGCAATAGGGTATATGTCTTTGTCTGTGGAATTGTAGATGCGTGAGCAAACACACGCCAAGAATTGGAATTGGCAGCATGTCAATTAGGGTTTGGGAACATTAATGAAATTTTCTGTCAAGCATTGATTTTTTTTTTTTTTTTTTTTTTTTCTTTCAGGGATATCATGTACAAACCAGTTGTATTAGGTAATACACTGTTACAAATACTACCGATTTCATAGCTATTTTTGTTGTCGAATCTATTCATTCCTTTCCCTGTATGCAGCCTGTGGTCACATATCTTGCTTCTGGTGTGTTTTCAAAGCTATGGATTCTTTCCGGGAGTCACACTGTCCAATTTGTCGCAACCCATATAATCATTTTCCCAGTATTTGTAGATTGCTACACTTCTTGCTTCTGAAATTATATCCATCAGCCTACAAAAGAAGGGAAAGACAAGTTGCAGGTATGAATCATTCCATATCTTAGTCCTACTATTTTATGAATTTACACATACCATGTATATCTATATGTTGGAGCACGGAAACACCGCCCGTTAGTCCTAATGTAGTAACTGCCTATATTGCCTCCACTATAAGCAGTTGCACCAGCTCAAAAGGTTGACAGGCTTGAAAATTTTCAGTAGAAGCAGGCGCTCCATTAGTTATCTTATCTAATAGATATATTGGTTCTTAATTTCCCGCCTTACTCTGAGGTAGAGACATCTCCCCTGCCAAAGAATGTAAGCAAAAAAATAGAAATTAACCTCCCTTTTCTTTTCTGATAGACCAATCATTCCCTGAAAAAAATATTGATAAAAGAGTGGGAGGGGCTGTCAAGGTGTTGTAACAAATGGAAAATCCTGAATTGATATGATTTCTATTGTGTGTTGGCTTTTAGCAGCTCCCTTTTGACCATCTTTCTTCACATAAACTTCTAAAGGAGCCTTTTTTATTTCCTTATATTCAACTCTTCCTCAAATCAAACCTTTTTTTTTCATCTACTTGGAGGGGAATCACCATTGCCTTCGTATTATGTGAATCAACTCTCTATGTTTAATGATATGATCACTAACCTTTTGTTGGCTCTGATAATTTTATTCTGGGCAAGTATTACCTGTTTTATAATTAATGAAAAGGAAGGACCTGTTTTGTCTTTGTTTCTTTGCGCTTGATATGAAAGTAACTGAGGACATTTAGACTGAGTTGTCAGAGGAGAAGTGAGGTGAACCACGGAAGAGTTGATTTTATTGTAACTTAGATTTCTTTGGAAGGGGACAGACTATGAGAATCTCACCGCTGGAATATTTGGTTTCTATGATTTAACTGATGAGGCGTGGCTCTTGAGCATTCATTTTGAAAGTGCTATTTTTTGCTGCGGTAATAATAATTTAAGTATTGCACTTGGTCTCTGATCTAAAGTTTCATGGGGTGGGATGTTCATGAGACATTTGTCAACTCAATGCAGATAATCATGCTGGAAATGCTCCGTAACATATTCCTTTCTATATGACGAGGAGGAAAATCCAATTTATCACTGCAAAGGCGTGGCTATGCAAGCATGTGTTTGTTGACTTGGTGAAGTATTAGTGGACTGCCAATAATGTAACTTGGGTATTATTGGAATCTAAATTGATTCCTAAGTGGTCTACTACTAGAAAGCTACACTCTTATCTCAACCAAAATTTTCATTCCAAATGCCTAATATTTATTAGGTAGAGGCATTGTGATGCAGCACCAATAGAAATATTCAATGGAGAATGAGAAAACCAATTAACAGGAAGAAGAAATCTAGGGAAGAGATGGTAGAAGAAGAACCAATAGAAGAACCACTAGAAGAAAGATGGAGAGAAAAGGGAAATTTGCCACAAGCCACCAAAATAATGTTTCAATTTTCAGTTATCAACATATAAATAGCAAAAAAATCAAATATTTACGGGCTTAGGCCAGACCCATTAATCAAGTCCAATGAAATAAAAGACATCAATATATAAAACACAGAGTAAAATAATTGGGCCGATGTTCGCATCAACTCTCACAGGGTGGGAGAAAAACTCAACTCTGTCAAGTGGTTGAACTACTGCGGTGGACAATCCTTCTGACGAACCAAATATCAGAACTCAACAAATGATAACAAAGCCATGTGCAAATTATCCCCAAGCATATGATATGACCAAGATGATCTGGTTAAAGGAAGATCTTACTGACTCCTATAAAATTCCAATGAATCTGGATCACGTTGTTGATGTCTCGTTCTGGGGATTCATGTACCATCAGAATCAATCAAGTCGGTCCACCCAATGGACAAGAAAGCACTAAATCTCTCTATCATTGGTCAACACAATTTGATCATCTAAAATAACATCAATTTTATCTTTGTGTGCTATGATTAGTGGTATTGGAGTAGACATAGTAAAAGATTTAGTGTAGGAATTTCCATGTAGAGGTAGAAAATAATTATCAGAGGGGTTAAAATAGCCTTTGTAAGCGACGAAGTCCTTAACAGTTAAAATAGAGTGGTGGCCAAAATGTGATAAAAGATCAATGACACGTTTATTTGAACCAACATGTTTTAAAATTTCATAAGGAGCAGCACTACAAGCTTGCAATATAACATAATACCCAATATTAAATTCAAAATTTCGCTTATGCAAATCAGCTTGAAGTTGATATAATGCATTACTTGCTTCAAATTGTTTATTGATCTCAATATGCAAGTTATGAAGATGTGATACAACTACTTCAACTGACACACATGGGAATAAGGTCTAAGGTTTTCCTAGGTTCATAACCATGAATAACTTCAAAAAGACTTGTACTTATAGACCGATTTATAAAATTGTTATATGTAATTTGCATTGGTGGGATGATCAAATTTCAGTTCCCAAGATTTTCCTTGAAAAGGGCATGATTACACTAATCGTCAGTACCTTTGGGTTGGATAAGAGAGTGACACAACGTTTGATTGAAAGGTATCGGGAACATGGGATACAATACCTAGATTCATAGGAAAAGTCCATATACTATCTAAGGAGGTGTTCTTAGTATCATTCAAGTCATCAAATTCTTCAAATTTAGGTTCACAGATTTGATCTTATAATCGCTCATATCTTATATTCTTTTGTTCTTCAATGACTAAAG
>NW_019229877.1:249805-268428 GCF_002742605.1 Olea europaea var. sylvestris
ATTTTCCTTGATTTTGAGGAAAATATGATCACATGATTAAAATTAGAAAAGTATTTTTCATGGAAAAAAATGTCAGTTATACGACGCAAAAGTTAGAATTTGAATGAAAAAAACATATTTTTCATGAAAAAATGTTGATAATCAAACAAATTGTTTTTCAGTTTTATTATTGTTTGTACTATAGTTGACCTTCCAGCGAATCAAGCCATAGCTTTTAATGGCATCTCATCACATAATTTTGATCAACTAATCAGTAAAACTATCCAAAATGACGGTGCTCAACTGACATGGATTTGTTCTCAATTCGTTTAAAGCATCTTCAAGAGTTCATATTATAGAACATATTTAAATTTAAAAAGTCAATTAAAATTAATTTTTTTAATTTGTATTTCGCTATTACAGAAATTATTTTTAAATTCTTCTCTCACAAATAGAACTACTTTACTTAAGTCAAAAAATTAATTATCTTTTTTAAAAATAAATTTTAGATTAGTAGGTTAATGAAAAATGTATACTTAAAAAATAAGAAAAAAATTGGTGCGTAATATTATTTTATTGAAAATGCGAGAAAAAAATATATTTGGAAATAAAAGGGCGTATGAACAGCATATATATTAGAAGACCCCTATAAAAATCATATACATACAGATTCTTGTGTATATTTTCTCTGTGCTTGGGCCAAAATAATGAATAATCAAGGTAAAGAAGATTATGGCGATATTGGAAGCGAGGATTTTCCGGATGAGTTTCAGTGTTGTGTATGCTTGTAAGTATTTGCGATGGATTTTTTTTTTTTTTTTTTAATTCTATTTTTCAGCAAACAAGTTACGCATATGAAAGCCTGTATGAATGATTTTCTGTTGGTTGGTTTGTTATTAATTGGATTTTGCGAATATCTTATAATCAGAAGAAGCATACGGCAATAGGGTATATGTCTTTGTCTGTGGAATTGTAGATGCGTGAGCAAACACACGCCAAGAATTGGAATTGGCAGCATGTCAATTAGGGTTTGGGAACATTAATGAAATTTTCTGTCAAGCATTGATTCTTTTTTTTTTTTTCTTTCAGGGATATCATGTACAAACCGGTTGTATTAGGTAATACACTGTTACAAATACTACCGATTTCATAGCTATTTTTGTTGTCGAATCTATTCATTCCTTTCCCTGTATGCAGCCTGTGGTCACATATCTTGCTTCTGGTGTGTTTTCAAAGCTATGGATTCTTTCCGGGAGTCACACTGTCCAATTTGTCGCAACCCATATAATCATTTTCCCAGTATTTGTAGATTGCTACACTTCTTGCTTCTGAAATTATATCCATCAGCCTACAAAAGAAGGGAAAGACAAGTTGCAGGTATGCGAGCTGAAACACCTTAGTCCTACTATTTTATGAATTTACACATACCATGTATATCTATATGTTGGAGCACGGAAACACCGCCCGTTAGTCCTAATGTAGTAACTGCCTATATTGCCTCCACTATAAGCAGTTGCACCAGCTCAAAAGGTTGACAGGCTTGAAAATTTTCAGTAGAAGCAGGCGCTCCATTAGTTATCTTATCTAATAGATATATTGGTTCTTAATTTCCCGCCTTACTCTGAGGTAGAGACATCTCCCCTGCCAAAGAATGTAAGCAAAAAAATAGAAATTAACCTCCCTTTTCTTTTCTGATAGACCAATCGTTCCCTGAAAAAAATATTGATAAAAGAGTGGGAGGGGCTGTCAAGGTGTTGTAACAAATGGAAAATCCTGAATTGATATGATTTCTATTGTGTGTTGGCTTTTAGCAGCTCCCTTTTGACCATCTTTCTTCACATAAACTTCTAAAGGAGCCTTTTTTATTTCCTTATATTCAACTCTTCCTCAAATCAAACCTTTTTTTTTCATCTACTTGGAGGGGAATCACCATTGCCTTCGTATTATGTGAATCAACTCTCTATGTTTAATGATATGATCACTAACCTTTTGTTGGCTCTGATAATTTTATTCTGGGCAAGTATTACCTGTTTTATAATTAATGAAAAGGAAGGACCTGTTTTGTCTTTGTTTCTTTGCGCTTGATATGAAAGTAACTGAGGACATTTAGACTGAGTTGTCAGAGGAGAAGTGAGGTGAACCACGGAAGAGTTGATTTTATTGTAACTTAGATTTCTTTGGAAGGGGACAGACTATGAGAATCTCACCGCTGGAATATTTGGTTTCTATGATTTAACTGATGAGGCGTGGCTCTTGAGCATTCATTTTGAAAGTGCTATTTTTTGCTGCGGTAATAATAATTTAAGTATTGCACTTGGTCTCTGATCTAAAGTTTCATGGGGTGGGATGTTCATGAGACATTTGTCAACTCAATGCAGATAATCATGCTGGAAATGCTCCGTAACATATTCCTTTCTATATGACGAGGAGGAAAATCCAATTTATCACTGCAAAGGCGTGGCTATGCAAGCATGTGTTTGTTGACTTGGTGAAGTATTAGTGGACTGCCAATAATGTAACTTGGGTATTATTGGAATCTAAATTGATTCCTAAGTGGTCTACTACTAGAAAGCTACACTCTTATCTCAACCAAAATTTTCATTCCAAATGTCTAATATTTATTAGGTAGAGGCATTGTGATGCAGCACCAATAGAAATATTCAATGGAGAATGAGAAAACCAATTAACAGGAAGAAGAAATCTAGGGAAGAGATGGTAGAAGAAGAACCAATAGAAGAACCACTAGAAGAAAGATGGAGAGAAAAGGGAAATTTGCCACAAGCCACCAAAATAATGTTTCAATTTTCAGTTATCAACATATAAATAGCAAAAAAATCTAATATTTACGGGCTTGGGCCAGACCCATTAATCAAGTCCAATGAAATAAAATACATCAATATATAAAACACAGAGTAAAATAATTGGGCCGATGTCCGCATCAACTCTCACAGGGTGGGAGAAAAACTCAACTCTGTCAAGTGGTTGAACTACCGCGGTGGACAATCCTTCTGACGAACCAAATATCAGAACTCAACAAATGATAACAAAGCCATGTGCAAATTATCCCCAAGCATATGATCTGACCAAGATGATCTGGTTAAAGGATGATCTTACTGACTCCTATAAAATTCCAATGAATCTGGATCACGTTGTTGATGTCTCGTTCTGGGGATTCATGTACCATCAGAATCAATCAAGTCGGTCCACCCAATGGACAAGAAAGCACTAAATCTCTCTATCATTGGTCAACACAATTTGATCATCTAAAATAACATCAATTTTATCTTTGTGTGCTATGATTAGTGGTATTGGAGTAGACATAGTAAAAGATTTAGTGTAGGAATTTCCATGTAGAGGTAGAAAATAATTATCAGAGGGGTTAAAATAGCCTTTGTAAGCGACGAAGTCCTTAACAGTTAAAATAGAGTGGTGGCCAAAATGTGATAAAAGATCAATGACACGTTTATTTGAACCAACATGTTTTAAAATTTCATAAGGAGCAGCACTACAAGCTTGCAATATAACATAATACCCAATATTAAATTCAAAATTTCGCTTATGCAAATCAGCTTGAAGTTGATATAATGCATTACTTGCTTCAAATTGTTTATTGATCTCAATATGCAAGTTATGAAGATGTGATACAACTACTTCAACTGACACACATGGGAATAAGGTCTAAGGTTTTCCTAGGTTCATAACCATGAATAACTTCAAAAAGACTTGTACTTATAGACCGATTTATAAAATTGTTATATGTAATTTGCTCAACATGTTTTAAAATTTCATAAGGAGCAGCACTACAAGCTTGCAATATAACATAATACCCAATATTAAATTCAAAATTTCGCTTATGCAAATCAGCTTGAAGTTGATATAATACATTACTTGCTTCAAATTGTTTATTGATCTCAATATGCAAGTTATGAAGATGTGATACAACTACTTCAACTGACACACATGGGAATAAGGTCTAAAGTTTTCCTAGGTTCATAACCATGAATAACTTCAAAAAGACTTGTACTTATAGACCGATTTATAAAATTGTTATATGTAATTTGCATTGGTGGGATGATCAAATTTCAGTTCCCAAGATTTTCCTTGAAAAGGGCATGATTACACTAATCGTCAGTACCTTTGGGTTGGATAAGAGAGTGACACAACGTTTGATTGAAAGGTATCGGGAACATGGGATACAATACCTAGATTCATAGGAAAAGTCCATATACTATCTAAGGAGGTGTTCTCAGTATCATTGAAGTCATCAAATTCTTCAAATTTAGGTTCACAGATTTGATCTTATAATCGCTCATATCTTATATTCTTTTGTTCTTCAATGACTAAAGCTCTGCTAGGACATTCAGAAGAGATGTGGTTAAAGCCTTTACAGTTGAAGCACTGCAAGTGAGAAGAAGCCCTTGGAATTTTAGAAATTTTACTCTTATTTTCCAACGCATAAGGAACATTAGACGGGAAGGGTCTTATGATAGACTTAAGAGGAGGCAGCGATGACAAGTTTAGCGGACGATGGTGATCGCGGTTTTCATATGAAGTACTAATAAGTAACTCATAGTTTTGTCTAGAGTAGCTAAAAGAGGGAATCGTTACTTGTTGGATGTTGTCAGAGTTTTGTCTTGGAATTTTCGGTTTTGCCCAAATTTTGGGTTGAAACCCTCTCCACAGCTGTACATCTTATTAATCAACTTCGTGCTCAGCATTTGTATTTTGACTCACCTTATTTCCACGTGCACGGCACACATCCTAGCTATGACATGTTGCATACCTTTGGTTGTGTTTGCTTCGTCCATTTGCCTCCTTATAAACGATATCGGCTTGCTGCTCAATCTTACTATGTACCTTCATGGGTTACAGCATTTCTCAGAAGGATTTTGTTTGTTATGATGGGTTGCTATCACTTTCGTATCTCTCGCAATGTGATTTCTTTTGAGAATCGGTATTACTTCCAACATCTGTCATCTTCTTATTTGGCTCCACTCATTAGCTTTGAGGATTGCTCTCGTTGAGTGTCTTAAACCAGGTATGAAATATTAGAGAGGACGGCCTCTTGTTCCATTGTCCCTTGCCGATCTCGATCCTATCCCAGACATTACTACTCTTCGACAATCTACTTGCAGTACTCATCCTCCTTATCTGTATGGCTTCTCTGCAACTTATTTCATTTCATAGTTCCTACTTCTTATTCTCAGATTGTTACTCAACCCTATTGGGAGAAAGCTATGCAAAAAGAATGCTCTTTAGGATAATCATACATGGGATATTGTTTCTTGCCCTCTCAGCATTAAACCTATTGAGTATAAATAGGTATATTTCGTTATGTTTCGCTCCGAAGGATCGCTAGAGCTCTATAAAGCTCGATGGTAGCTCTTCGAAATCGTCAATAATATGGCGTGGATTATGAGGAGAGCTTTGCTCCTATTGCCAAAATGACAAGGTTCAGACTGTTCTGGTTGTAGTCGCCTCCAGAGGATGGTCTTTGGGGCAGATAGATGTCAATAATGCTTTCTTACATGGCGATCTTAAGGAAGAAAATTATATAACACCGCACTAAATCTCTCTATCATTGGTCAACACAATTTGATCATCTAAAATAACATCAATTTTATCTTTGTGTGCTATGATTAGTGGTATTGGAGTAGACATAGTAAAAGATTTAGTGTAGGAATTTCCATGTAGAGGTAGAAAATAATTATCAGAGGGGTTAAAATAGCCTTTGTAAGCGACGAAGTCCTTAACAGTTAAAATAGAGTGGTGGCCAAAATGTGATAAAAGATCAATGACACGTTTATTTGAATCAACATGTTTTAAAATTTCATAAGGAGCAGCACTACAAGCTTGCAATATAACATAATACCCAATATTAAATTCAAAATTTCGCTTATGCAAATCAGCTTGAAGTTGATATAATGCATTACTTGCTTCAAATTGTTTATTGATCTCAATATGCAAGTTATGAAGATGTGATACAACTACTTCAACTGACACACATGGGAATAAGGTCTAAAGTTTTCCTAGGTTCATAACCATGAATAACTTCAAAAAGACTTGTACTTATAGACCGATTTATAAAATTGTTATATGTAATTTGCATTGGTGGGATGATCAAATTTCAGTTCCCAAGATTTTCCTTGAAAAGGGCATGATTACACTAATCGTCAGTACCTTTGGGTTGGATAAGAGAGTGACACAACGTTTGATTGAAAGGTATCGGGAACATGGGATACAATACCTAGATTCATAGGAAAAGTCCATATACTATCTAAGGAGGTGTTCTCAGTATCATTGAAGTCATCAAATTCTTCAAATTTAGGTTCACAGATTTGATCTTATAATCGCTCATATCTTATATTCTTTTGTTCTTCAATGACTAAAGCTCTGCTAGGACATTCAGAAGAGATGTGGTTAAAGCCTTTACAGTTGAAGCACTGCAAGTGAGAAGAAGCCCTTGGAATTTTAGAAATTTTACTCTTATTTTCCAACGCATAAGGAACATTAGACGGGAAGGGTCTTATGATAGACTTAAGAGGAGGCAGCGATGACAAGTTTAGCGGACGATGGTGATCGCGGTTTTCATATGAAGTACTAATAAGTAACTCATAGTTTTGTCTAGAGTAGCTAAAAGAGGGAATCGTTACTTGTTGGATGTTGTCAGAGTTTTGTCTTGGAATTTTCGGTTTTGCCCAAATTTTGGGTTGAAACCCTCTCCACAGCTGTACATCTTATTAATCAACTTCGTGCTCAGCATTTGTATTTTGACTCACCTTATTTCCACGTGCACGGCACACATCCTAGCTATGACATGTTGCATACCTTTGGTTGTGTTTGCTTCGTCCATTTGCCTCCTTATAAACGATATCGGCTTGCTGCTCAATCTTACTATGTACCTTCATGGGTTACAGCATTTCTCAGAAGGATTTTGTTTGTTATGATGGGTTGCTATCACTTTCGTATCTCTCGCAATGTGATTTCTTTTGAGAATCGGTATTACTTCCAACATCTGTCATCTTCTTATTTGGCTCCACTCATTAGCTTTGAGGATTGCTCTCGTTGAGTGTCTTAAACCAGGTATGAAATATTAGAGAGGACGGCCTCTTGTTCCATTGTCCCTTGCCGATCTCGATCCTATCCCAGACATTACTACTCTTCGACAATCTACTTGCAGTACTCATCCTCCTTATCTGTATGGCTTCTCTGCAACTTATTTCATTTCATAGTTCCTACTTCTTATTCTCAGATTGTTACTCAACCCTATTGGGAGAAAGCTATGCAAAAAGAATGCTCTTTAGGATAATCATACATGGGATATTGTTTCTTGCCCTCTCAGCATTAAACCTATTGAGTATAAATAGGTATATTTCGTTATGTTTCGCTCCGAAGGATCGCTAGAGCTCTATAAAGCTCGATGGTAGCTCTTCGAAATCGTCAATAATATGGCGTGGATTATGAGGAGAGCTTTGCTCCTATTGCCAAAATGACAAGGTTCAGACTGTTCTGGTTGTAGTCGCCTCCAGAGGATGGTCTTTGGGGCAGATAGATGTCAATAATGCTTTCTTACATGGCGATCTTAAGGAAGAAAATTATATAACACCCCTTATTGTCCTCTTTTCGTTGCCATCTTTTTATGTGTGTAAGTTAAAGTGCCCACTTTATGGGTTGAACTAGGTTCCTCCTGTTTGGTTTGACAAGTTTCGCTCTACTCTCTTGGGTTTCTCATTTACCTAAAGTAAATATGATTTGTCTCTCATCTTTGATGCTAAGGTGGGTACTGTGTTTCTTTTGGTTTATGTAGATAATATAGTTATTAATGAGACTGACTCGGAATTAATATCTCACCTTCAAAATCAATTGAAAGATTCTTTCCATATCAAGGATTTGGGTACTTTACAGTATTTGTTAGGTTTTGAGGTACTTTCCAGTCCTATAGAAACTTGCCTGCATCCGTATACTCTTGCCTGCATCCGTATAAGTATACGGAAGAGTTTATTATTTTGGCTGAACTTAAGGATGGTCGCTTGGTTGATACTCATTTGGAAGTGAATGTGAAATATCGTAAGTAGGAAGATGATCTTCAAGATCCTTCTCTATATTGCCAGTTGGTAGGTAGTTTGAATCATCTCACTAATACTCGACCTGAATTTTCTTTTACCGTACAACAAGTGTATTAGTTTATGCATACTTCACGACATCTCCACTTGGCTGCGGTTCATCGCATTATTCGATACCTGCTAGGTACACCTGATAGGGGTCTTTTCTTTTCTGGCAATTCCTCTCTTAAGTTGATAGGATATAGTGATTCAAATTGGGTTGAATGTGTAGATACTCATCGCTCAATTACATTTTGGTGTTTATTTATTGGAAGTGCTCTTATTTCCTGGCGAAGTAAGAAGCTGGATCGTATCTCTAAATTCTTCACGAGTATTGCACTTTGTCTTGTGCCTGCTCTAAGATTGTTTGGCTACGGGGTCTTCTAGCAGAGCTTTGTTGTTCTCAACTTGAGCCTACTTTACTTCATGCTGGCAACACTAGTGCAATTCAAATCGCAGCTAATCCTATGTTTTATAAGTGCACTAAACTCATTGAAGTGGATTGTCACTCTGTTCGTGAAGTTTATGTTGATCGCATTATCTCGCTTCCACATATCATCATTGATGTTCAGATCACTGATGTGTTTATTAAGGCAATGACGCGACAACAACAACAGTTTGTTATCATCAAATTGATGCTTCTTGATCTTCCGTCATCAATTTGAGGGGGATATCAACAAGATTGACAAATATTATGACCCTAACATTATTCTACATATATAATTGATTGTAAATTATTGTAATTATAGTTTACCACATTTAGGACCGTAGCTGCATGTGTAATTATCTCTATTTAATGAAAGGAATCCCAAAATGAGAAATCATTCAGTCTAGAAGATTTTACATTTGGTGCATAATGTATGGCTTTTTAATGGATTCAGCTCTGTGATGCCTCTTTCTTTACTAGAAAAAACAAAAAGGAATGTGGCAATTAATCATAATATGAATTCAGTAAGGACTTAATTTCAATGTCAATGAAAGCTGAACTAGACAACTTGCCCTTTTCGGTCTGTCATGTGTTTCAAAAATATATTGTGGACTGACTATAACAATTTTGAAAAATCCCTGTACAGAAGCAAGTGCCCAGAACTCGCTTGATACTAATATTTCAACTACAGGAATAGAAATATGTTTTTGAATTGAGTCAGACTTATTTTTTTCTGAAGAATGCTGTTTCAGAATATATTGCAGGCTTGATCTTGTTATATTCTTGCTTGTTCAGTTGTATTTTTTTGTTCATTTGAATTCATCCCTATTCCAGCAAAGTGGAAAAGAAAAGAAAGACATTCTTGGAACTTTCAGAAGAATACTGGGATCAGGATAATCTATTGTTGTTCTATTTTTCAATAAACATCTGTCTTTCTAATAAACATCTGCCTTTCTATTACACATTTTGTACAGCTTTAATCACATTGACCCAGAAACTGCATACCTATGGGAAGTTGTCTTGAATGACACTTGTTGCTCCATATAATCTGTTATTCTCATGTTCTGTTTCTTTATCGTTTCAGAAGAAGAAAAGATTTGGTTTCTATGATTTAACTGATGAGGCGTGGCTCTTGAGCATTCATTTTGAAAGTGCTATTTTTTGCTGCGGTAATAATAATTTAAGTATTGCACTTGGTCTCTGATCTAAAGTTTCATGGGGTGGGATGTTCATGAGACATTTGTCAACTCAATGCAGATAATCATGCTGGAAATGCTCCGTAACATATTCCTTTCTATATGACGAGGAGGAAAATCCAATTTATCACTGCAAAGGCGTGGCTATGCAAGCATGTGTTTGTTGACTTGGTGAAGTATTAGTGGACTGCCAATAATGTAACTTGGGTATTATTGGAATCTAAATTGATTCCTAAGTGGTCTACTACTAGAAAGCTACACTCTTATCTCAACCAAAATTTTCATTCCAAATGCCTAATATTTATTAGGTAGAGGCATTGTGATGCAGCACCAATAGAAATATTCAATGGAGAATGAGAAAACCAATTAACAGGAAGAAGAAATCTAGGGAAGAGATGGTAGAAGAAGAACCAATAGAAGAACCACTAGAAGAAAGATGGAGAGAAAAGGGAAATTTGCCACAAGCCACCAAAATAATGTTTCAATTTTCAGTTATCAACATATAAATAGCAAAAAAATCTAATATTTACGGGCTTGGGCCAGACCCATTAATCAAGTCCAATGAAATAAAAGACATCAATATATAAAACACAGAGTAAAATAATTGGGCCGATGTCCGCATCAACTCTCACAGGGTGGGAGAAAAACTCAACTCTGTCAAGTGGTTGAACTACCGCGGTGGACAATCCTTCTGACGAACCAAATATCAGAACTCAACAAATGATAACAAAGCCATGTGCAAATTATCCCCAAGCATATGATATGACCAAGATGATCTGGTTAAAGGAAGATCTTACTGACTCCTATAAAATTCCAATGAATCTGGATCACGTTGTTGATGTCTCGTTCTGGGGATTCATGTACCATCAGAATCAATCAAGTCGGTCCACCCAATGGACAAGAAAGCACTAAATCTCTCTATCATTGGTCAACACAATTTGATCATCTAAAATAACATCAATTTTATCTTTGTGTGCTATGATTAGTGGTATTGGAGTAGACATAGTAAAAGATTTAGTGTAGGAATTTCCATGTAGAGGTAGAAAATAATTATCAGAGGGGTTAAAATAGCCTTTGTAAGCGACGAAGTCCTTAACAGTTAAAATAGAGTGGTGGCCAAAATGTGATAAAAGATCAATGACACGTTTATTTGAATCAACATGTTTTAAAATTTCATAAGGAGCAGCACTACAAGCTTGCAATATAACATAATACCCAATATTAAATTCAAAATTTCGCTTATGCAAATCAGCTTGAAGTTGATATAATACATTACTTGCTTCAAATTGTTTATTGATCTCAATATGCAAGTTATGAAGATGTGATACAACTACTTCAACTGACACACATGGGAATAAGGTCTAAGGTTTTCCTAGGTTCATAACCATGAATAACTTCAAAAAGACTTGTACTTATAGACCGATTTATAAAATTGTTATATGTAATTTGCATTGGTGGGATGATCAAATTTCAGTTCCCAAGATTTTCCTTGAAAAGGGCATGATTACACTAATCGTCAGTACCTTTGGGTTGGATAAGAGAGTGACACAACGTTTGATTGAAAGGTATCGGGAACATGGGATACAATACCTAGATTCATAGGAAAAGTCCATATACTATCTAAGGAGGTGTTCTCAGTATCATTGAAGTCATCAAATTCTTCAAATTTAGGTTCACAGATTTGATCTTATAATCGCTCATATCTTATATTCTTTTGTTCTTCAATGACTAAAGCTCTGCTAGGACATTCAGAAGAGATGTGGTTAAAGCCTTTACAGTTGAAGCACTGCAAGTGAGAAGAAGCCCTTGGAATTTTAGAAATTTTACTCTTATTTTCCAACGCATAAGGAACATTAGACGGGAAGGGTCTTATGATAGACTTAAGAGGAGGCAGCGATGACAAGTTTAGCGGACGATGGTGATCGCGGTTTTCATATGAAGTACTAATAAGTAACTCATAGTTTTGTCTAGAGTAGCTAAAAGAGGGAATCGTTACTTGTTGGATGTTGTCAGAGTTTTGTCTTGGAATTTTCGGTTTTGCCCAAATTTTGGGTTGAAACTCTCTCCACAGCTGTACATCTTATTAATCAACTTCGTGCTCAGCATTTGTATTTTGACTCACCTTATTTCCACGTGCACGGCACACATCCTAGCTATGACATGTTGCATACCTTTGGTTGTGTTTGCTTCGTCCATTTGCCTCCTTATAAACGATATCGGCTTGCTGCTCAATCTTACTATGTACCTTCATGGGTTACAGCATTTCTCAGAAGGATTTTGTTTGTTATGATGGGTTGCTATCACTTTCGTATCTCTCGCAATGTGATTTCTTTTGAGAATCGGTATTACTTCCAACATCTGTCATCTTCTTATTTGGCTCCACTCATTAGCTTTGAGGATTGCTCTCGTTGAGTGTCTTAAACCAGGTATGAAATATTAGAGAGGACGGCCTCTTGTTCCATTGTCCCTTGCCGATCTCGATCCTATCCCAGACATTACTACTCTTCGACAATCTACTTGCAGTACTCATCCTCCTTATCTGTATGGCTTCTCTGCAACTTATTTCATTTCATAGTTCCTACTTCTTATTCTCAGATTGTTACTCAACCCTATTGGGAGAAAGCTATGCAAAAAGAATGCTCTTTAGGATAATCATACATGGGATATTGTTTCTTGCCCTCTCAGCATTAAACCTATTGAGTATAAATAGGTATATTTCGTTATGTTTCGCTCCGAAGGATCGCTAGAGCTCTATAAAGCTCGATGGTAGCTCTTCGAAATCGTCAATAATATGGCGTGGATTATGAGGAGAGCTTTGCTCCTATTGCCAAAATGACAAGGTTCGGACTGTTCTGGTTGTAGTCGCCTCCAGAGGATGGTCTTTGGGGCAGATAGATGTCAATAATGCTTTCTTACATGGCGATCTGAAGGAAGAAAATTATATAACACCCCTTATTATCCTCTTTTCGTTGCCATCTTTTGATGTGTGTAAGTTAAAGTGCCCACTTTATGGGTTGAACTAGGTTCCTCCTGTTTGGTTTGACAAGTTTCGCTCTACTCTCTTGGGTTTCTCATTTACCCAAAGTAAATATGGTCTCTCATCTTTGATGCTAAGGTGGGTACTGTGTTTCTTTTGGTTTATGTAGATAATATAGTCATTAATGAGACTGACTCGGAATTAATATCTCACCTTCAAAATCAATTGAAAGATTCTTTCCATATCAAGGATTTGGGTACTTTACAGTATTTGTTAGGTTTTGAGGTACTTTCCAGTCCTATAGAAACTTGCCTGCATCCGTATACTCTTGCCTGCATCCGTATAAGTATACGGAAGAGTTTATTATTTTGGCTGAACTTAAGGATGGTCGCTTGGTTGATACTCATTTGGAAGTGAATGTGAAATATCGTAAGTAGGAAGATGATCTTCAAGATCCTTCTCTATATTGCCAGTTGGTAGGTAGTTTGAATCATCTCACTAATACTCGACCTGAATTTTCTTTTACCGTACAACAAGTGTATTAGTTTATGCATACTTCACGACATCTCCACTTGGCTGCGGTTCATCGCATTATTCGATACCTGCTAGGTACACCTGATAGGGGTCTTTTCTTTCCTGGCAATTCCTCTCTTAAGTTGATTGGATATAGTGATTCAAATTGGGTTGAATGTGTAGATACTCATCGCTCAATTACATTTTGGTGTTTGTTTATTGGGAGTGCTCTTATTTCCTGGCGAAGTAAGAAGCTGGATCGTATCTCTAAATTCTTCACGAGTATTGCACTTTGTCTTGTGCCTGCTCTAAGATTGTTTGGCTACGGGGTCTTCTAGCAGAGCTTTGTTGTCCTCAACTTGAGCCTACTTCACTTCATGCTGGCAACACTAGTGCAATTCAAATCGCAGCTAATCCTATGTTTTATAAGTGCACTAAACTCATTGAAGTGGATTGTCACTCTGTTCGTGAAGTTTATGTTGATCGCATTATCTCGCTTCCACATATCATCATTGATGTTCAGATCACTGATGTGTTTATTAAGGCAATGACGCGACAACAACAACAGTTTGTTATCATCAAATTGATGCTTCTTGATCTTCCGTCATCAATTTGAGGGGGATATCAACAAGATTGACAAATATTATGACCCTAACATTATTCTACATATATAATTGATTGTAAATTATTGTAATTATAGTTTACCACATTTAGGACCGTAGCTGCATGTGTAATTATCTCTATTTAATGAAAGGAATCCCAAAATGAGAAATCATTCAGTCTAGAAGATTTTACATTTGGTGCATAATGTATGGCTTTTTAATGGATTCAGCTCTGTGATGCCTCTTTCTTTACTAGAAAAAACAAAAAGGAATGTGGCAATTAATCATAATATGAATTCAGTAAGGACTTAATTTCAATGTCAATGAAAGCTGAACTAGACAACTTGCCCTTTTCGGTCTGTCATGTGTTTCAAAAATATATTGTGGACTGACTATAACAATTTTGAAAAATCCCTGTACAGAAGCAAGTGCCCAGAACTCGCTTGATACTAATATTTCAACTACAGGAATAGAAATATGTTTTTGAATTGAGTCAGACTTATTTTTTTCTGAAGAATGCTGTTTCAGAATATATTGCAGGCTTGATCTTGTTATATTCTTGCTTGTTCAGTTGTATTTTTTTGTTCATTTGAATTCATCCCTATTCCAGCAAAGTGGAAAAGAAAAGAAAGACATTCTTGGAACTTTCAGAAGAATACTGGGATCAGGATAATCTATTGTTGTTCTATTTTTCAATAAACATCTGTCTTTCTAATAAACATCTGCCTTTCTATTACACATTTTGTACAGCTTTAATCACATTGACCCAGAAACTGCATACCTATGGGAAGTTGTCTTGAATGACACTTGTTGCTCCATATAATCTGTTATTCTCATGTTCTGTTTCTTTATCGTTTCAGAAGAAGAAAAGAAATATGGACACACTTCTCCACGGTTTGATGGCTTCTCTGATTCTCTTTCTGATAAAGCGCTTGGCGTTCAAGACACCTCTCCACATACAGCTGCCACGGTCTTTAATATGACACAGAGAAGGGACTCTTCCCTCATTCAAGATTCTTCAGTAAATGAAGCTAATATGACCATGATTCCTACAACCTCAAGTCAGGAAAGCACTACAAACATGGCAAAGCAAGGAGATAGTATGGTCAAATCTGAAGTTAAAAATGAAGCACGCAAGCAGATCCTTATGACTGACTTGCAGTGCACCCTGTGCAAGCAGCTGTTATATCGACCTATAGTTCTTAACTGTGGCCATGGTAGGTTTTGCGATCAATTTGCATGTCATATCAGGAAGAGTTCGTCAATAACACTTAAATGCTTATTGTCTTCGATTTTGCAGTTTATTGTGAAGCATGTATAAACAATCAAGTTAACAAGGTCTGCAGATGTCCAGCGTGTCAAAGTGTGCATCCAAATGGATTCCCAAATGTTTGTTTTGTTTTAGAGCACTTCCTGGAGGAGCATTTCCCCGAGGAATATTCAGCAAGAAAAGTGTCTTTAGCTGACCAACTACATACAAATCCATCTGAACGTATGTTACTTTTCCTTTTTCTTGTTTGTTCACAGCGAGTATACTATTTGACGATGTGACTTGATTCTTAGGTCTGAATGTCATTCAGATTCTATTCAAGAAGCCATTTATGGTTAAGACACACTTGTCCACTGGCACAAACATTAACACATGTATACAGTTAGCAATTACCTGATAATCAAGCATGGCCATTAATCCAGTGAAGACATACACTACATGCTGTAATCTGCATTTATGTGAACTTCATTCAATTCATCTCGTGCAGGTTTCATGTTCAGATATGGCTTCCATTCTATTCTCCAGAAACGACTAATTTCCAAGAACTGCCATATTCAATACTCATGATCATATAGGAATATTTATTTTTTCATATAGGAGAAGAGACCCTATTTTGGACCCTTTCCTCCATATACTTTTTCTCCATGGGTAGCTGTTCAATTGCATCTATCCATTAAAAATTGAAGTTTAAACCGTATAGAGAATCAATGATGTTCAGGACTGTGTCATGGCATTTGTTAAGAAAAAAATAGTTGTATTACTAAATAAAGAACAGATGGTACTCTTGTGAGCCTGTGATAGTACTCCCCGTATATAACGGTCATTGGATTTTGATGTTAAATCAATATCATTGTTTGTTTGACTTTCTCCTTTTATCCTGTACTATTGCCATCAGGTACGGCCAGGAAGCGGGAGCAAGCAACTGAGTCTTCGTCATTTCCTAGAAGGGCTTACTTATCATGGCTGTCTGACCGTGGGACAAAGTTTCACCCTGCGGTTGGTTGTGATTGGTGTGGGGTAACATGATTATTTCTTTTCTTGCTTTTCTTTTTAACTGAGCATTCACAAGGAAATTTCTGAGGAAAAATGGCTTAGTAACTTTCATATTTTCCATGTTTGTGATTTTTACAAGTCTTTTCTTTAGATTGGTTCTATCACCTAATGCTTAATAAAGATTTCACATGCCTTTTCTTTCACTAAATATTTGACACCAACCTAAGTGTTTTTTATGCAAAACTATGTGAAAAAGGTATTATCTGTTCCTGAATTAGTTTCTTCACAAACCTGAGAATCAATTTTCCAAATTTCACCTGCCACACTCAGAACATCAACGTTTGCTCAACTTCATTAACAATTTGGTTTGCATTTTGATTTCTAGTGTTCATCAGTATCTTCTTTTAGCAGTATTTCATCACTTCAAGCATTTTTTTTTTCTTTCATGGCTTCCACTATGGCTACCTCCATATTCCTGATTTCCACAGCCATTTTTGTGGCCAAGGTTGTAACCCCCATTTCCACCGCTAGCACCATCACCATAACAATCAATTTCCATATCTTCCCTTTTCAATCACAAGTTGCAAAAGTCTTCATCTTTAACCCCATTGATATGCCCCGGACTAAAAACCCATCTTTCTATTAAAATTTTCATTTCAATTCTAGATAAAGCTTTATGTTAAAGATGTGGTGGTTCTTTTTAATTTGTATGGTACCCATGTGCACAAAATAAACGTGCTTTGTTTTTAATTTTTCCTGTTTCAAGTGATTATCTCAACTACTTGAGTAACAAACACTAAGTGTGAAGTATCAAGGGAAGCTTATAGAATTTAAGGTGATGGGCTTGAGTTTAGAAGAAAACAACCACTAGGGGGTGTCTGTTGGTGGTTCATCTTCAGAGATAGGTTAGTTGGGAAGACGTTATTTTAGCTTATTTTCAATAAGATACTGCTTTTAGAAAACTGAAAAGTTCCCGTGGAATGTCTTTGCCACCAGGCAGAATTCATGCATCAGGGCCGGATTGTATACAATCTTGCAAATTCAAAAAATGTAGTATACGTTTTTATCTTTTCTCTGTGGCACTAATTTCAAAGAAATGCAGATGTATCCTATTGTTGGGGAACGATACAAATGCAAAGACTGTGTTGAGGAAATAGGCTTCGACCTCTGCGAAGAGTGTTATAAGAGTTCCTCCAAGCTTCCAGGTCGATTCAACCAGCAGCATACTCCAGAACACCAGTTCGTGATCGAGAAACCTATTTTCCAGTTGAGATTTGAAGCTGTACCTCCTGAACATCATGATACTGGTAGCCTGGGCATCACTGAAGAAGTTATGGTCTCCAACTCGTCAAATGACACTTCACAGGACGAAGTAGATGGTGCAGCATCTCTGAATTTGTCACCCGACTCACTACAGGATCTGGGAAATTCTATTGCATTGCCCGTTCCCTTCAACAATCCTTCAGAAGATCAAGAATATACCGACTCTGGAACTTGAAATCGTGTTAGGTTATTTACCAATGTACCAGTCTGATGGCTTGTCTGTGGAGGTGCACAGAGTATTGGATGGTATTAAAGAAAAGAAAAAAACAAATATTTAGTCCTTTGTACTATTGAGCTCTACCAGGTACTGTATATGGATCATACATGAATCTATTTAGGGTCGCTCTCAAATATTGCATTTGTTAGCATTTTGTCTAAAGAGTAACATGTTTCCAACTAGGTCGAGAAACTTCAGGCATCAGTGCGATTGTGTACTTCCATTTTGCACCTAGTATCTATTTGTTAGCACAAATGTATTGATATGCACACAGAGTATTGGATGGTATTAAAGAAAAGAAAAAAACAAATATTTAGTCAAAAAACAAATATTTAGTCCTTTGTACTATTGAGCTCTACCAGGTACTGTATATGGATCATACATGAATCTATTTAGGGTCGCTTTCAAATATTGCATTTGTTAGCATTTTGTCTAAAGAGTAACATGTTTCCAACTAGGTCGAGAAACTTCAGGCATCAGTGCGATTGTGTACTTCCATTTTGCACCTAGTATCTATTTGTTAGCACAAATGTATTGATATGCTAGTCAAAAGCTCACCACTACCTTCCCTATAAGTCTCGAGTTTTCTTCCTTATTTCCGTCTGAAGTCTGTTGCAGATAGTGACCACATGCCCTAATTATCGCATGTCATAAGTCGCACACAGGGTGGATCTTTAGATTCTTACATTTATAAGATAGCCAATATGCTTCACCTCATACTTGGTACATATAGGGAGCAATCTAAAATTAAAAGAAAAAATTAACAATTACCTATGTAATTCTCATTTTTGGGATAAAATGTATTATGAAATAGTGATTTTTTGAAGAACATATGATTAAAAGGTAAGGAAAAGTTTTTGAAATACGTGTATAATTATTTTATAAAACAATATGGTTGAAAATGAGTTTTGAAAAAATAGGGTTCAAACTGGAGCTAAGCTTCTTGTGGCATGTCCTCTCTAAAGAACATGGAAGTAAATAGTTTTGGTTTAGAAGTAAATAATTTTGGAGGGGGGGGGGGGGG
>NW_019229877.1:268478-278134 GCF_002742605.1 Olea europaea var. sylvestris
AAGGATTATATGTTGCTTATGTCACTGACAGCAGAGGGGTCAGATGAGGAATCCTAAGATTTTGAAGAGGCCAACCATTTTTAGAATTTGACACAGTTGCTTTTGATGCTCCTTTCCAAAGAAAGTTTTGTATCAGTAATTTAAATGAGTTACCAAAATTCTGAGGGCTGTCACCACATTCAATGGAACTATTTCACAATAAATTTTAGGACTGGACAAAACTTTCAAATCGAATTGAATCGAATCCGACGGCTCTTCTCAAATTAAATACTCGAACGGGTATTTGAATCAAGAACCGATGGGTACGGTTCGATTCTGATTCTAAACCAAGGCCCGAAGAATCGAATAAAAACCGAATCTCCTTAATTTTTTTTAATTTATTTATTTTAAATAAGTAAAATTATTTTATTTTTTCTAAATAAATTTGTTAACTAGTTAATTTAGTTCAAACCACAAAATATGATTTTTCTATTTCTAATTTTCATTTCAAAATCAATTTAATCAAATTGACCTCAATTTTATCCAAATCTGTTACTCTACTGTAGTGTCGTTTCTACTTAAAAAAATCGAATTAAAGTTTTACAACATTTCTCTTAATTATTTTGAGTTCGCTGTCTTTTTCTTTCTGTGATTTTAATAATCAAATTTATTAAGAATTTAGCAAAAAGAGACGTAAAAGATACATAGGATTGGACTACGTTATTTTGTAAGAGCTAATATTAAACATATCATTAATTAAATTAATGTAATTTTGTATATATTAAAAAATTTAATTATAATACGGAACCGAACCGGACCGAATCAAACCAAACCCGAACGGTTCCATAATTAAATTTGGTCCCGACGGTTCCACTTGCTAAATACGCGAAAATTTCGGGTCGGTTCGATTCTACCGAACCATGTCCAGCCCCAGTAAATTCTGTTTTGTGTTTCTAAAGTTTTGTTTCTTTCTTGAAATTTATTGTGAATCGAAATGTTTTCCTCCGAGATAGAATATTTAAAATCATCGTCCCACACTAAATTTCTTGATTTCTAGCCTTTTTTTTTTTTTTTTTTTCAATCATACATGGTGTTAACTGTTACTTTAGTGTAACATAATCATTGTCACTTCGAGAATCATTTCCGAGGACAAAATCTTCGGTTCTAAAAAGCGAACGAGAGGTTAAAATTGGCAATGCATAGAGCTTCATTTTCAGCATAGAAAAAAACCCGTTGCATTTTACAATGGGCAATCCTAAAATTACATTTTAATAGTCTCGATTCAATGGGCAATCCTTAAATTACATTTTACAAACATTTAGAGCGTGTTTGATTTACATGAAAAATATCACCTAAAAAAGAAAATATTTTCCATCTTTTGTGGAAAATAAAAACCACCTCTACCCAAAGAAAATATTTTCCTTAAAAATAAGGAAAATTAGGTATATTTTTAAAAGTTGGAAAATGTTTCCATGGAAAAAAATAGCAATCAAACACTTCAAGGGGGAATTTGGGTGGAAAATTGATATTTTCCATAGAAAATAAATGTAATCAAACACACCCTTAATGAATGTGATTCCAATTGTAGTAATCTTATACCGTCCAGTTTATTAAAGACTTCATAAAATTCCACTTCTAGAGTATGTTAAGTAATCGAACAAGATTAAGCCCCCATTTAGTAGCAGTTTTTCATCCAAAAAAATCAATTTTTTTAACGTTATTTCACTATTTCAGACATCATTTTTTACTGTTTTTTCTTTTACAGGTAAGACCCACTTTTCTCGATCAAGAAATCAATTCTCATAATCATTATCGAATAGACCCTAAACATAGAAGCAAGGAGATAAATAAATACTATCACTTACAAATCCTCTAAAAAAAATAATAATAAAAAACTATTACAATGATGAACATTATTCAAATTCTAAAATAACATAAACACTCAAATTAATTTAACTAAAGTGTTACATAGCAAGAATCTTCGATCCATCCAAACAAAGATATATTTTCGACCACGAGTTAAATCCATCGTTTTAAAGGTCTAATCATCTGACGTTACTGTCCAGATGTAAACTACAGATCCTAAATCACAAACAGCATAAAAGTTAAGGACCATTTGTGCAAATTGTTCGCTCTTGAGCAACGTGAATTCATCACCGGACGTCCATAGAAACTCTAAAATCCAGCGTGGACAGGAGCGTGAAGTAACATTTATCTTTCTGACGCGTGAGGAGTAGCTCCAAACCGGCGTACATAGAAAATTCAAATTTAAATGCATTTCCCAATATGAGAAGAAAGGTATCCAATGTTTCACTGTAGCGGCTGGCTCGTCCAAAAAGTCGGCTATAAATCTTATCGCGAGATAGTGACGATACTTTGCCAGGATATGACGCAACTTGATAGTCAATGGCCCAATGCACCGTTTTGCTTAAATTCGGAAAACGTTTGGTGGAGATTAAAATTAGATTTTTTAGTAGATTATGATAGAAGGTTTTGTAATACGTGGTTGAAAATTTGTGAAAACCACGAAAGATATGATTAATATTAATTGTTTGACTTTAATTTAAATTAAAATTAGATTTTAATTCAAACCAAACATGCACTCGAATTTATTTTCATAGTCTGGTAATTAGTGATTTCAAATATTTCAAAGGAAAATTTCTTTTCGATTATGGTCATTGCTTTTGCTTGATCCATGTAAAATCATAGTGCATATTGTTGCAAGCTAGAAATCCTAAAACATAATTTGTAAGGTGAATTATGTAAATAATTTAATGTGTTGTCATTAAATGAAAATAACAAATAATCGTAATCAAAACTATGGGTGGGCAAAATAATCCCGAATTAAACTAGAATCATTCCTTATAGTTAGAAGTTAGAACCAAGAATAAAGAACTAAAGATTTGGTAAAACATTTTTTAATTAATTATGTTTATTTTTTTAATTTCGTTAATGATTTTTATTACACAATATTTTGTATGAAGGTGAAAGTTGCCGTTAGCATCACGTGAGGATTATTGGTTTGATTTTGGATCTGAGTATCTTTTGATGACAGTTATTTATATAGTTCTTGTTTGAGTCACGTTATTTTCATAAAAATGCATTATTGAATAGTGTAATAATCGGAAACATGTGGTTAAAAAAACATGTTTTAGATTTATGTGTAACATTATTTTATTGAAAAATATATGGTTAAAATGATGTCAAATCACTATTTAAATCTAGGTATAATAGGGTATTTTAATGTTATTTTAACACATACCTTGAAAAAATTATAGAAACTTTATACGTGTTTTTCAAGTTTTCACCTAAAAAATAAATTTACAAAATTATAAATACCCAAATCAATAATGCTTGATTCGTGGATGGAGAGAGCTATGTTTGTCGGCTGAGTTTGAGTTATAATAGTTATTTTTCTACTGGATTTATTTAACATTTTGTTGGATTGAACTTCAAAACGAGAAATACGTCAATATAAAATTAACCATCTTTTTCTCCATCTAGGCATAGGTGGGAAGTTTTTTTTTCATGGCTTTCGCATTTTAGAAGAGTGACTTTAAATATTTATTTTATAATTAGGCTATATTGAAATCCTTAATTTATTGTTCATGCATCACAAATAATGTTATTCATAACTATCCAGTGATGTGAAGTCAAAATTCATTGAAGTGCATCACAAATTTATCAAACAATGAGTGAGAGGGTCAACGACACTAATTATCACCAGTAAGGAATGACATTAAATTTTAAACAAAAAAGAAAAGTCAAACTCTGGGTAGGTTTGATTAATTTACGTATTTTGTAAAGATCAATGCTATGTAATCCAACTGAAATTGCAATCACAGTCTATGTGACACTACATCATTGGTTAAATGAAAGGTGAGATTAAATAAGTCATTTAATTTTATCTATCAATTAATGTCACATTAGTGCGGATTGTAACTCGGGCTAAATAGCATTATTCTTTTGAAAATTCATGACTTGTCATTCATTTATTATACACACATTTAATACGATCCACTATTTATAAACATTGTAAAGCAATACCAAATAAGTTTGTGCATGTTTGGAAAAGCTTAAAAAGATCATTTATTAATTTACTGACAAATAAAATCCAAATATATCATTTTTCATCGATTAAAATTGATTATAAAGAAGTTACTCAATGGTAAATAGGTAAAAAAAGATTTTTAATTACACAATTTTTCTTACTTGAAGGAAAAGAAAATAATTTATGCAGACACACAACACAAAAAGTCAATTGTATAAGAATTGGATTAGAATTGCCGGTTCATAGGAAAAATCGTATTCTTAGCCTGAAATCTGGTTTGATTTTAGGTGAAAAAATTATAAGTTCAAAATCGTTACCAAAAAATTGATCGATTCATTAATATTGCTCGAATTTACTTATTAATTAATATAATTTTCTTGAACGAGTGTCAAGTTTTGACCATTGACCCTTCAACTTTTTGGGGTCAATTGTGCCGTTTGTTTTTCAAATATTATTTAAAACAAACTTTTAATTATGTTTAAGCTTAGCCAAACATGCTCTAAAGAGATGGTAAATTCAAGTTTCTATCCCATGAAATAGTGAGATACTAATACAAATAGAATGAATACGTCACCCTACCCCTCGCTTGTACAAAAACCAGGTTCTTGCACACGAACGGGTTCGTACCGGTTCTCACCCCAGCGCGCTCTCTCTCTCTCTCTCTTTCTCCCCGTTCTAGCCAACAACTTCAAAACCACCTCTCATTTTCCGAACCAACAAACGGAAGAAGTAATCACGCACGCGCACGAAGAACTCAAAGTTATCTATTTCTCTCTACGTGTTCATTTTGTTCAAATGATTTCTTAATGAAAGATATACATATGGTGAACAGCGTGAGAGAGAGGCAGAAAAAGGGTGAGCGAAAGATGGGCAAGTGCATGAGGAAATCGAAGGGAATCGGTGAGGTAGAGTTGGAGGTGAACCACGCCAACGCCGCTGCCCAATCCTCACTCGGTGTTCGTACAAGAGCCAAAACCCTAGCCCTTCAGAAATCATCGGGTGCGGCGATTAGTGGTGATGATGGGTCATATTTGCAGCTGAGGAGCAGGCGACTGGTGAAGCCCGTACCCCCAATTGTCACAGAGGGTAAAAGACGGAAACACCTTCAGCCAAAATCAGGCAAGGGTAAAGTGGTTCCCCGAAATTCTGAGGAGGAAAAGGAGGAGGAAATTGATGGGGTGGAGGGAAAATTGGGGATGGAGGAAAATAATCAGAAGGATGAGAAAAATGGTGATGGTGGAGAAATGGAGGCTTCATTTGGAGAGAACATGCTGGAATATGATGATAAAGAAAGGTGGTTTTTTTCCTTTATATTTTCATTTAATTTTCTGTTTTGCATGTTTAAAGATTCAATCTTTTTGGTGAATTTGTTCATTACAATTAGGGAAATTTGGGGTGTTTTCTTGGTGAATTTAAAAGAAAATTGGGTATTTTGGTACGTTAACATGTTTAATTTTTTTGATTAAATTGTTTTTATTTTTGTTGCCTACTGCACTGGTGCCTCTTGATTTTTGAACTGTATTGTTTTGTGATTTTTCACTTTTTCTGGATTTTCATCTTATTGCACGTTTCAAATTCTTGTGTGTGTGTGTGTTGTGTTTTTCCGTTGAGAAAAAATAGATTTTATGAGCTTTTTAATCTTCTTCTTCCAGGAAAAAGAGGGGTGGGGGGGGGTGATTTTGTTTTGTTGGACTAGTTGGTTTAAGTTTTATTTACAATTTAATTGCTGGAAAAAATTTTGGGAGTAAAGGATTAGGATATTTAAGTGTTCATGAGCACTAGAATTCTTTTGTGTGTGCGTGTTCGGGCCAACTTACGCGCACCCCGACCAATCCCACGGAGTCTTGAAATTTGCAGTCGGATACTTTCCTTAATGGTCCAAAAGGACTCGAACTGGTGACCATTTGGAGCAAACCCAACACCTAACCACTGAGTTACCCTTAGGGTTCATGAACTCTAGAAATTTGAAATGTCTTGTCTATTGATCCTGCTTGTTTACAATGTCCGGGCGTGAAGATGGTGATAATTTCACTGTCATTGACTGCACATTTTCTGTTCAAGCCCTGTTGGTAGATTTTGCTACTTATGGATAAGTAATTATTACCATAAAGTTCTTACCTAATATGTCTTGATTTCGAGTTTTGCTGGTGTACAGTTGTCCGAGAGGAAATTTTTTGCATTATTAAGCACTCTCGAGTTTGATTCTATTTTCAGTTACGTTTCAAGCTACCATTTTAAATCCTGCATAATCCGTCAATCGCATATTTATCTTTTATTTCAGTTAGAACTAAGCACTATATTATTTAAGTTAGTTCCTCCAATTTAACCTACCATAATCATTTTATTCTAATATTTTGTCACGATCCGATTCTCAAAATCTGCAGTGTTATTTTGTACCACATGAACAACTAGATATTAAGTTTGTCACAAAGCCATTGACTAGCATTGTGTGCCTTGTTGATTTTATTTGAGGAAAGTGTCCTCCCTTTTTCAGTTGTTTGTCAATTATGGTAACAAAATGCATTCGGGATATTAGTCTGTCCAATTTAGAATAAAAGGTTCATTTTGCCGTTGTCTTCAATTAAATTTTTAGCCATTTTGTCGTTGCTTGAGTTAAATTCTTTCTTTAATATCTTCCTTTGCTCTGTTTTGGTGTTCAATTTTGATTCGCAGTATAGTATTTAGGAACATAATCATATCCAAATGTTTTAAGAGCTTGAATAGGTGTCTATTCAGAACCTGCTTCTCTCCCATCTGACGTGAAGATCTGCTGCAAAACAACTTTTTTTGGTGCTTTCTTTATCGGTTGCATTTTGTGTACCGTAATACATAAATTACTCATAAATGGTTGCTTCATAGAGGTTTCACTGAATAGTAATGTTATCTGCAGTAGCCTTGCACCTTGATCTTAAATTATTATGCGTGAAACATGACAGCGAAACTAAGGTTTGTTCCCCTGTAATATATAGTGCTGATGTGTTTAAACTACAGGACCACTAGGGAGAGTACCCCGTGCAATTTGATCAGGGATCCAAACTCAATCCAGACTCCTGGTTCAAGTAATCGGCCTACCACGCCTAATGCGGCCAGTAGCAGGGCACAAAATCCAATGCTAAGGCACATCCCAACTGCAGGTGAAATGGACGAGTTTTTTGCCGGTGAAGAAAAGCAGCAGCAAACACAATTTATCCAGAAGTATAAATTTACACTTCAGGCATATCTCCCGTTTATTTACTTGTGATATATCAGCTCACTTATGTATTGATGTCCTCCGTGGATTTTTCTGCAGGTACAACTTTGATCCTGTGAATGACAAACCTCTTCCTGGACGATATGAGTGGGTGAAACTTAAACCATAGACGAGCAATAGCATTCCATTGGGACTAATGCATCTTGATTATACTAGGAAAGGTGTAGAAATCATAGGTACTTTCAGTTTTGCATGGTGATGGTGATGTTCATATTTTCCATCACCATTACTTGTAAAAACATTAGGCAGCAAGTGTAGACAGTAGACTAATGATCTGTAACATAACAGAGCTTGTGACTTACCTATACAACAAGATCCTTTGTCTAACAGATCATGAAAGATTGAAGGGGAAAGAACTGGGTCGTAGTGGTAGTATTTATGGAGTTAGGCTTAGTTGCAGTGGTATAGAAGTTAACTTGAATGTTGTTCCCCATGACTTCCGCTGGTTTACCATCTGTATATTTATACTGATGGAAGTTTTTAGAACTCTGAATAAATCGACACCATTTATCCTTCTTCATAATATTTTTGCCTTTTCATTGTTATCTTGTGAAGCATGTGTATGTATTTATTATTCGTCCTCTTTCTCTACATTAAATACATGCACCTTTCATTGTTTCTACCAGCTTATTTGGTAGAGAGGATTGTATATCACTAAATAGTATTAAAAAACAAGAAGAAATTGAAATATTGTTCGTTGTACTTTCCAGTAGGGTCTAATATTTTGCTTGCCAAATTTCACGTGACCCACCACTTTTTGGCCTGTTCTTGTGAGAATTTGTGGTGCAAGTACTGCTGGTATTGGGCTTGGTCTGTTGGTGGGTATTTGTTGGAAAATCTTGTCATCTTTGTAATAGTGTGCTTTGTTATTTTCTGCAACTATGGGTTGTGTGTTCAAATTCAATAAGAAGGGAAAACAATTACTTGGAAGAGTGATTTGCCCTACGGGTTTTTCTCGGACATGATTGGTACTCAGCAGGACTTGACAATAAAATAGACGAGATTATATTTTTTTGGAACTGTTGAATTTAACATCTGCCAGGGCTAGACTGTGCTTAATTTTTTATTATATGGGCTGTGAATTTAGTGCTGTGTTATCTTGTTTCTCATGCTGGCTGCATTTTACCTACCAAATTGCTGGTGGAAAGTAAAATAATGGTGGTAGTTATAATGGTAATGGCATTTGATGAAACCAAGGAAATGTTCAAATTAATAAATCAAATCTTGAAAATGAGTGATTACTAGATTTCTCAAGTCGACATTTATTTGATTAGCCTTTTTAACCAATGAACATTCATTGAGAATATGTTCCTTTGGATGGATGATCAGCTTGGCGTTTAATAATTTAACCAAATTTTGTTGCCACTCACAAGCATTTGGTACAGTTGTGATCTCAACTTACAAGTGCATTGCATGTGGTTTAAGACATGTTTGGCAAGACTTTTGAAAAGTCAAAAGCTGTTTCTGAAATAAAGAAGTTGTTTGTTTGTTTGGATAATTTTTTGGAATTGCTTTGTCCGACTAAATGAGCTTTTATAGAAAGTTGATCAGCTTCATTTTTTATTTTTTTTAAGAAACTCTTTAAAAGAATTAGGAGCAAAAGCAGCCCTTAATCATTTTAGAGCATACCCTATTATGCTCAACTGGATAAAATTTGAAAAGATAATCGGAATCTTTTTCACCGGTCGAATTCTGAAATATGGATTTGGCTCTTGGGTAAGTGCAAGTGTACAAGCAGTCTTCCACCCTGTACCCTTGGAGGCATAACTTGCTATTTACCTCCCTCACGATGCTCCAGGGCAGGAGCGGTAGGGGCCCTTAAGGTTAGGGTTCAACCTTTTTTAGTTGTATGAAAATGGGGAGTCGACTGAAGCTGAATCAGCCTGCTCGTGAAAAATATAATGCATATTTACCAACTTCATCTGCAGGACTTAGGTTTTGGAGTCACCTGGGTGTGGTGGGGGTTGTTGAAGAGTAAATCAGGGAGACAGCCAGATGAGGTCTTGCCATTTTTTATATGGGTTTTCGAAATCTAAGGATCTGTTCTCTTCGTGTTTTAATTTTGTAGTTTTGAGTTTTGAATTCATTTTGAGTTTTGTATTTTGAGTTCATGTTTTGAAATTGTTGAAAATATGTTCTCTTTGTCATTTCGAGAAACTGTTTTTCAAAACATAAAATTGAAAAACGCGTTTACTTTGAAATTTTGAGAATTTTTTTAATAATATTTTATTTAAGAAATATGATTATTCAATACAATTTAATAGTTTGACGTAAATGTAGTAATAAATAATATATAAATTTTGAAATTGGTGAATCTTAAAATATTTTTTGACAACACAGTCCACTAAATACTATTATAAGTTTACGTCTCATGGC
>NW_019229877.1:280449-283071 GCF_002742605.1 Olea europaea var. sylvestris
ATATTGACGAAGGGATTATAGTTTCACGGTAAACGAACGAATTTGGTTTTGTCATACCACGTGACATTTTCCCTCACATGTATTGCCCTGACACATTGCTAGATGTCAATCAGGGACGGCGATTGTGAATTGACGATAAATTAAAAGGGTGTTTTAATTTATCAATTTTGATTAGATCAAAATAATATTTCACGTCGTTAGGCATCGTGGTCGGGAACCTAATGGGTCACACACAAAAGAGAATTGGAAGATTGCAAATTGCCAATTGATTAATTTAACAATCGTTGGATAAATTAATTAATTGGATTTGTTATTTATATTTTCGAATTAATTAATTGGATTAATTAATTCACGGACCGGGTTTAATTAATTGGATTAATTAATTATTGGGCCGGACCGGGCCGAGCCTATTTGGATTTATATAAATACATAACTAGGGTTTGAGGTCCATTAAGGTTTTCATTATTCTTGCTAGCACAAGAGAAAACCCTAGAGGCTGCAATCATTTTCTCTGTGTGGATCACCGTTGGAGGCTGGACAATTGGACAGCTGTGGTGGCGAATCAAAGCTGTGGAACGAAAAGAAAAGCAAAAGGATTGCAGATCTGAAAAAGGTACAATCTTATCACAATTCCTAACCAAACACAATGAGATCTATTGGATGGGAATCGAAATAATTTAATTTTCCGCTGTGCATGTATAAGTAGATTCCCAACATGAAGGTGAAAGTTGCCGTTAGCATCGCGTGAGGATTATTGGTTTGATTTTGGATCTGAGTATCTTTTGATGACAGTTATTTATATAGTTCTTGTTTGAGTCACGTTATTTTCATAAAAATGTATTATTGAATAGTGTAATAATCGGAAACATGTGGTTAAAAAAACATGTTTTAGATTTATGTGTAACATTATTTTATTGAAAAATGTATGGTTAAAATGATGTCAAATCACTATTTAAATCTAGGTATAATAGGGTATTTTAATGTTATTTTAACACATACCTTGAAAAAATTATAGAAACTTTATACGTGTTTTTCAAGTTTTCACCTAAAAAATAAATTTACAAAATTATAAATACCCAAATCAATAATGCTTGATTCGTGGATGGAGAGAGCTATGTTTGTCGGCTGAGTTTGAGTTATAATAGTTATTTTTCTACTGGATTTATTTAACATTTTGTTGGATTGAACTTCAAAACGAGAAATACGTCAATATAAAATTAACCATCTTTTTCTCCATCTAGGCATAGGTGGGAAGTTTTTTTCATGGTTTGCGCATTTTAGAAGAGTGACTTTAAATATTTATTTATAATTAGACTATATTGAAATCCTTAATTTATTGTTCATGCATCACAAATAATGTTATTCATAACCATCCAGTGACGTGAAGTCAAAATTCTTTGAAGTGCATCACAAATTTATCAAACAATGAGTGAGAGGGTCAACAACACTAATTATCACCAGTAAGGAATGACATTAAATTTTAAACAAAAAAGATAAGTCAAACTCTGGGTAGGTTTGATTAATTTACGTATTTTGTAAAGACCAATGCTATGTAATCCAACTGAAATTGCAATCACAGTCTATGTGACACTACATCATTGGTTAAATGAAAGGTGAGATTAAATAACTCATTTAATTTTATCTATCAATTAATGTCACATTAATGCGGATTGTAACTCGGGCTAAATAGCATTATTCTTTTGAAAATTCATGACTTGTCATTCATTTATTATACACACATTTAATACGATCCACTATTTATAAACATTGTAAAGCAATACCAAATAAGTTTGTGCATGTTTGGAAAAGCTTAAAAAGATCATTTATTAATTTACTGACAAATAAAATCCAAATATATCATTTTTCATCGATTAAAATTGATTATAAAGAAGTTACTCAATGGTAAATAGGTAAAAAAAGATTTTTAATTACACAATTTTTCTTACTTGAAGGAAAAGAAAATAATTTATGCAGACACACAACACAAAAAGTCAATTGTATAAGAATTGGATTAGAATTGCCGGTTCATAGGAAAAATCGTATTCTCAGCCTGAAATCAGGTTTTATTTTAGGAGAAAAAAATTATAAGTTCAAAATCGTTACCAAAAAATTGATCGATTCATTCTAATATTGATCGAATTTACTTATTAATTAATCTAATTTTCTTGAACGAGTGTCAAGTATTTGACCATTGACCCTTCAACTTTTTGGGGTCAATTGTCCCGTTTGTTTTTCAAATATTATTTAAAACTAACTTTTAATTATGTTTAAGCTTAGCCAAACATGCTCTAAAGAGATGGTAAATTCAAGTTTCTATCCCATGAAATAGTGAGATACTAATACAAATAGAATGAATACGTCACCCTACCCCTCCCTTGTACAAAAACCAGGTTCTTGCACACGAACGGGTTCGTACCGCTTCTCACCCCTGCGCGCGCTCTCTCTCTCTCCCCCCGTTCTAGCCAACAACTGCAAAACCACCTCTCATTTTCCTAACCAACAACTGGAAGAAGTAATACGCACGCGCACGAAGAACTCGAAGTTATCTATTTCTCTCTACGTGTTCATTTTGTTCAAATGATTTCTTAATGAAAGATATACATATGGTGAACAGCGTGAGAG
>NW_019229877.1:283319-283869 GCF_002742605.1 Olea europaea var. sylvestris
TTGTAAGGGGACGCATCCTTTACTTGCAGCAGTTCCCAGTTTAGCTTCCCCTACCTGGAAGAGGCTGAAATCAGTTGGGCCACAGACGGATCCACACATTGCTTGGCACCTTGGAACCGGTCAGATTTTCTTCTGGCATGACTGTTGGATGGGCGAGTCCACGTTGGCATCCCTATTCCCCCACAAACAACACACATCTACGAGGGTACAGGATTTTTTTGACGACACTGGGTGGGATTTTGGATTGTTATTACAGGCCCTTCCTTCTCACATGGCGGAACGAATAGGGGCGATACCTTTATGTGCAGATGCACCGGACCGAATTGTTTGGAAAATTACTTCGGATGGTGACTTTACCACCAAATCAGCATGGCAACTAGTCCATTCGGTTCGCCAGCCTCAGGACTCATATCGACTGCTGTGGAGCTCTATCTTGCCTGCTACTATTTCATTCTTCTGCTGGAGACTGTGGCAGGATCTCATTCCAGTAGATGTTGTTATTCAGAGGAGAATTGGATGTCAGTTGGCTTCTCGTTGTCAGTGTTGTTCC